>NW_028259994.1:0-29194 GCF_056163025.1 Triticum urartu | reverse complement strand
ATTAATTAAGAGGGTTGACCAGGTCATTGATACGTATAATATCCAAATACCAAATACGCTCAGTGTGTGATCCACAGAAAGAAAAAAGAGTTGTTTTGGTGAACATCAAAGAAAAAACTTGCTCTTCTTCCATAAAAAATTCTTCTAAAAATGCCGAACCCAATCGTTGCATAAAAGTTCGTACCGTGCTTTTATGTTTACGAGCTAAAGTTCTAGCACATGAAAGTCGAAGTATATACTTTAGTCGATACAAAGTCCGTTTTTTCGAAGATCCACTATGATAATGAAAAAGATTTCTACATATCCGACCAAATCGATCAAGAATATCCCAATCTGATAAATCTGTCCAAATGGGTTTACTAATAGGATGCCCCGATCCAGTACAAAATTGAGCTTTTGATAAGTATCCTATGAGGAGAGTAGCGGGGACTATGGTATCGAATTTTTTCATTCGAGTATCTATTAGAAATGAATTCTCCAGCATTTGATTCCTTACTAACAAAGAACTTTTTTGTACACTTGAAAGGTACCCCATAAAATCGAAGCAAGAGTTTGCTAATTGGTTTATATGGATTCTTCGCGGCTGAGTCCAAAAACAGAAATAATATTGCCAGAAATTGATAAGGTAGCATTTCCATTTCTTCTTCAAAAAAAAAGTGCCTTTTGATGCAAGAATTGCCTTTCCTTGATATCGAACATAATGCATAAGAGGATCCATAAAGAACCATAGGGTTTTCCGAGAAAAACCAGGGTACATTATCCCAAAATGTTCCATCTTCCTAGAAAAGTGGATTCGTTCCAGAAAAGTTCCAGAAGATGCTAATGGTAAGCAAGAAGATTGTTTACGAAGAAACAACAAAAAAAATTCATATTCTGATACATAAGAGTTATATAGGAATTGAAATAGTCTTTTATTTTCTTTTTGAAAAAAAAAAATGGATTTCATTGAAGTAATAAAACTATTCCAATTCGAATAATAGTTGAGAAAGAATCGCAATAAATGCAAAGATGGAACATCTTGGATACGGTATTGAAGGAGTTGAACCAGGATTTCCAAATGGATAGGATAGGGTATTTCTATATGTGATAGATAATCCAAATGCAAAAATTTGTCTTCTAAAAAGGGAAATATTGAATGAATAGAGCGTAAATTCTGAAACTTTGGTATTTCTTTTTCTTTCAGACAAAAAAATTCCCGTAGCGAGAATGGGATTTCCACAACGATCGCAAACCCTTCAGATAGAATCTGAGAATAAAACTCAGAATAAAAATAATTTTTGTAATCCAATAATCGATCTTGGTTAGGATGATTAACCGAGTTATCCAAAAAATTCTGCTGATACATTCGAATAATTAAACGTTTCACAAGTAGTGAACTAAATTTCTTGTTATTACAACTAACAACTATTTCCACAGGTTCAGAACCATTTAATCCATAATGGTGGGCAAATGCATAAATATATTCCTGAAAGAGAAGTGGGTAGACAAAGTATTGTTGACGAGATTTATGTTTTTCTGAATACCCTTCGAATTTTTCCATTTGTATTTCTACTTGAATCAGAGAGAAGAAGCATTTCTCGGTTTATCGAATGATGATACATAGTGCAATATGGTCAGAACAGGGTGTTGCATTTTTAATACAAACCCTGGAAAGAAAGGGAGTCTAATCCACAGATCTTTTTCTGCTCCTTTTCTACCCAATTAGTTTATGTTTGTTCTAATTAAAAAAAAAGAACAGAACAAGTTTTTTATTTTTGCAGGCCAATCGCTCTTTTGACTTTGGAATACAGCCTCTTTATCAATATACTGCTTCTTTTACACATTCAATCCATAACATCCCTTATTCAATCCATAATCAAGAATAATTAGGATTTCTAAAAAAAAAAAGAAAAAATAAAGGGTCCACTCATAGGAAAACCCAACCTTTCCCCGCATCCGGCACTAATCTATTTTTAACGTCTAATTAGAGCGGGGAATCATTCCAATTAGGAAGTTCAGCTCGTTGCTTTTTATTTTACCAGAATTGGAGCCAGGCTCTATCCATTTATTCATTAGACCCAGAAAATCGTAATTTTGGATTCCATTCAAAAAAGATTGATTTTATTACGACATGCTATTTTTTCCATTCATTACCTTTGAGGATCAGTCGTGGTCTTCTAGACTCTACCAAGAGTCTGGACGAATTTGTTGTTTCATCCAAATGTGTAAAAGATCATAGTCGCACTTAAAAGCCGAGTACTCTACCATTGAGTTAGCAACCCAGATAAAAAAAGGATCTTAGATACGATCGAAATCCAAAAATCAATGGAATTACACCGCGCGCTTCTGTCAAAACATTGAACTAGCAAGACATCAAAAGATTTTTTTTATCGACCATGAAAAACACTCAAATGCCAAAACGAACAGGTCCGGTGAAATTCCACTAAAGTAAAGTTAAAAAAAGAGCGACCCTAATCACGATGGCCAAATTCTCCTTATTTTTAGCGATTTTTATTAACAAAAAATATATATTATAAAAAATATATATTATATTGTATGAGAATACATGCAAGAGGAACACCCTTATCATTTGAGCGAAGTGTAGGCGGAAAAATTGAATATGGAGTGAGGATAAAGAGACCCATCTATCTACAAATTCTATTTGTTCAATAGACCTTTGTCAATGGAAATACAATGGTAAGAAAACAAATTAGATAGAAAAAGTAAATAAAATAGGGGCTTATGTTGGATTGGCACGATATAATATAAATCCAAATAGGATTAAAAAAGAGGTAAATTGTGTCTAAATAATTAGACAACTAGGAATACTAATAATCTTCTCCTATCCTATTTTTTGATTCATTTAGTTCTTCAATTAACTCAAAGTTCTTTCTTTTTCTTTAAAGAATTCTGCCTTCCTTAAAATATCATAAACAGTTCTTGTTGGTTGAGCACCCTTTTCAAGGAAATAGAGAATAGCTGGAACATTTAAACAAGTTTGATTCTTTATCGGATCATAAAAACCTACTTTTTGAAGATCTCTTCCTTCTCTTCGAGATCGAACATCAATTGCAACGATTCGATAGACAGCTTATTGGGATAGATGTAGATAAACAACGCCCCCCCCTAGAAACGTATATGAGGTTTTCTCCTCATACGGCTCGAGAAAATGATTCGAATTTCTGTCGATAATAATAGAAATTAGACTATGACGTGCATTAATTTCCTTACAGAAAAAACAAATTTCATTTATACTCATGACTCAAGTGGGCTAATTTTGCCTGACAAACTTCGAAGGCAAAATCCTTCCAAAATTTTTGAGTCGTCTTTAAACTCTTTTCTTTGTCTCATTTCGAACGAATTGACTTTTATTCCTTATTCTAATCCAACTCTGTTGTTGAGACAATTGAAAATTGTGTTTACTTGTTCTGGAATCCTTTATCTTTGATTTGTGAAATCCTTGGGTTTAGACATTACTTCGGGAATTCCTATTTTTTTCTTTCAAAAGAGTAGCAACATACCCTTTTTTCTTATTTCCTTCGATAAAGCATTTATCTCTTCTATAGAAATCTAATAAGAGGGATTGATTCTGATATACTTTTATTGGACTTTCTTCTTATTTTAACCTTTCGATTTATTTCTATATTAAGGATAGACTGACAAAGTTGGCCTAATTTATTAGTTTTCACTAACCCTAGATTCTTTCCCTTGATAAAAAAAATTCTGTCCTCTCGAGCTCCATCGTGTACTATGTTACTTAAACCCAGCGCAAATTTGGTTCGGAACGAATAGAACAGGCTATGTCGAGCCAAGAGCATTTTCATTACTATGGAAAATGATGGATAGCAAAATCCACAATCGATCATGTCCTTCAAGTCGCACGTTGCTTTCTACCACATCGTTTTAAACGAAGTTTTACCATAACAAACATTCCTCTTTTCATTGCAAAGTGGTATAGAGAATTGATCCAATATGGATGGAATCATGAATAGTCATTGGTTTAGTTTTTTTATACTAATTAAAACTTGCTATCTATGGAGCAATATGGATAAAAGAAAGTAAGTATTTATCCGGGAAGCCTCCGCCAAGATCCAATTTATTTAAACCCATATTAAAATTCTATCATATGAATGAAACATAGTTTGAAAAAGACGACTAAACAAGTTTGCTTAAAACTTATTTATTCTTAAATTTCCACCCTCAACGGATGGCTCGAGATGATCAATCTTGAAGTGAGAAAAGAAGGATTGACTCTTCCTCAATAAATAAACTATCAACCTCCAAAAAAGTTTAATTAATTTAATTACTAGAATTAGAATTCTAGTAGTAATATATTTTTTCAGTACCAAAAACAATTAACTATAATAACTAAATAAACTATTCCAATGAAAAGATTGAAAGTTTTTGGTAGTTATAGAATTCTCGTACTTCTTCAACTCGAATACCAAAAGGAAGAAAAAAATATGACTAAGTGATTTTATAGTAGAGGCATATCCTGAATGTGCTTGATAGATCCCATTTTTTCATGAAAATAAAGATAGTCAATTTGACTGGACTTAAGACTTTATTATGTTTTCTGAGAAAGAATAAGATATCATTATTCTCTTTAATAAACTTTTGTCTCGTACGGAATACTATATGATTTCACCGTTTGTTTCATCAGAAACAATCTGGGACGGAAGGATTCGAACCTCCGAGTAACGGGACCAAAACCCGCTGCCTTACCACTTGGCCACGCCCCATTTCGGGTTTTATGCGACACTAATAAACACTAGTATGTTTATTTGTTATTCGTCAATACCATTTCAATTACATAAAAAAGGAGGGATATTCTCTTGCTAGTATTCTACACATGCGGATAATATAGAATCAAAAAAATGCATTGATCATTACATGGAATTCTATTAAGATATTATATGAAAGTCGAATTTATTCCACTCTCATTTGAGAGTGCGAATACAAGGAGGTATTTTGTGTTTGGGAAAGTCCGAAGAAAAAAGATTTTGAATCTGCCTTTTCCTTCTTTCCCTTAAAAAAATAACTCAAGAAAAATCCAATTATTTACTCTACAAGAATGAAATGCTTGTTATGCCTAATATACTTAGTTTAACCTGTATCTGTTTTAATTCTGTTCTTTATCCTACTAGTTTTTTCTTTGCCAAATTACCCGAAGCTTATGCTATTTTCAATCCAATCGTGGATATTATGCCTGTTATACCTCTATTCTTTTTTCTATTAGCCTTTGTTTGGCAAGCTGCTGTAAGTTTTCGATGAAATCTTTAGTACTCTGTATGCCAAATTGAATGATGTGTTCATTCCAAAAAAATTTTAAAATGGGTAAAAGCCGAGAAGTTTTATATTTTTATATTATGAACCTTCGATTCTAAAATTTAAATTCTTCTACATTGAATGGGTAGCTACAGCAATAAATTTGGATCAGCCTTTCTACTCCCCTGCACCTAGGTTGAGCAGGTACCTAAAGGTACCTACACAATACCTAACCACCTAACCCTATTTTTGCTATTGATAAGAGTGCTTATTATAAAAGAATTCTTGCAATTTTTTTCAAGAATTCTTTTTTGCATTTTTAGGTATAAAAAAAAACCATCCTAGTGGATCCGTGTGGTAAGGAAAAACTGGTAATCTATTCCTTAAAAAAAAATCTTGGAGATTATGTAATGCTTACTCTCAAACTTTTTGTTTATACAGTAGTGATATTCTTTGTTTCACTCTTTATCTTTGGATTCTTATCTAATGACCCAGGACGGAATCCTGGACGCGAGGAGTAAAAATTCAGTTTTTTTTTTTCTTATTGGATTTGTTTCGTACATTTATCTATGAGAAAATCCGGGGGTCAGAATTCTTTCCAATTCGAAAGTCCCAAATGATCCAAGGGAGCGGAAAGAGAGGGATTCGAACCCTCGGTACAAAAAAATTGTACAACGGATTAGCAATCCGCCGCTTTAGTCCACTCAGCCATCTCTCCACGTTCCAAAGCGAAAGGTTTCCGTGATATGATATAGGCAAGAAATAAGAAATAACGGTTGCAAAAAACCCCTTTTTTTTCTTTCAAAAGTCTATAAAAATTATATTGCCAATTCCATTTTAATTATATTCTTTTTTCTTAATGTTAATAAAAAAAGAAGAAAATTCTTGTTTTTTCTTTCTAAAAATCGATATTGGCCGAGAGACAATCAAATAGATTTTCTCTTTAGCGGGCATTTCCATATAGGACTTGTTATAATTATAATAAAACAAGCAGGTTATATAAAAAAAACGCTTTTTTTGTCGATTATTTATCAAGAAAGCAAAAAGGGTTCTTATCAAATCCACCATAAAATTGGAAAGAAGCATAAAGTAAGTAGACCTGACTCCTTTAATGATGCCTCTATCCGCTATTCTGATATATAAATTCGATGTAGATGAAATTGTATAAGCGAATTTTTTTTATTTCCTTAGACTTAGACCGCGCAAGACAAGAATTTTTCGCTATTTACGATTTCATATTCTTGTTACTAGATGTTCTATAGGAATAAGAAGAAATCGCAACTCCTTTGCGCTACACATAAAATTGGATTTCGAAGGTCCATTTTTTTTTTTCAGAATCCTCTATTATTTTAGTTCTTCCACCCATGCAATAGAGAGGGAATGGGAAAAGAAGGGTTACTTTTATTTGCATTTTTCCCTTAAAAGATAGACTTTGAAATAGGAGTCTTGGAATAATGCTGAATTCAAAGGTTTATTTCTTTCTATAGTATAAGAAAAACAATTTATTTCTATTTCTATAGTATAAGAAAAACAAATAAATAGTATAAGAAAAACAAATCGAATCAAATTCATGGATTTACCACGACCTCGGTTGTGACTGTGACTCCATAGATAAAAATGGGAAATTTCTCTCTTCGAGACCATTGAAAAAGGGCATTGAACGAGAAAGAAATCGTCCACAGATAATAAAACTATCATATGCCTTGGAAAGTGATATGAGGTGCTCGGAAATGGTTGAAGTAATTGAATAGGAGGATCACTATGACTATAGCCCTTGGTAGAATTCCTAAAGAAGAAAATGATCTATTTGATACTATGGATGACTGGTTACGAAGGGACCGTTTCGTTTTTGTAGGATGGTCTGGCCTATTGCTCTTTCCTTGTGCTTATTTCGCTTTAGGGGGTTGGTTTACAGGGACAACTTTTGTAACTTCTTGGTATACCCATGGATTGGCTAGTTCCTATTTGGAAGGTTGTAATTTCTTAACCGCAGCAGTTTCTACCCCTGCCAATAGTTTAGCACACTCTTTGTTGCTACTATGGGGGCCCGAAGCACAAGGAGATTTTACTCGTTGGTGTCAATTAGGCGGTCTATGGACTTTTGTAGCTCTCCACGGGGCTTTTGCACTAATAGGTTTCATGTTACGCCAATTTGAACTTGCTCGGTCTGTTCAATTGCGGCCTTATAATGCAATCTCATTCTCTGGTCCAATTGCTGTTTTTGTTTCTGTATTCCTTATTTATCCACTGGGGCAATCTGGTTGGTTCTTTGCGCCGAGTTTTGGCGTAGCAGCGATATTTCGATTCATCCTTTTCTTCCAAGGATTTCATAATTGGACGTTGAACCCATTTCATATGATGGGAGTTGCCGGAGTATTAGGTGCGGCTCTGCTATGCGCTATTCATGGAGCGACCGTAGAAAACACTCTATTTGAGGACGGTGATGGTGCAAATACCTTCCGTGCTTTTAACCCAACTCAAGCTGAAGAAACTTATTCAATGGTCACTGCTAACCGCTTTTGGTCCCAAATCTTTGGTGTTGCTTTTTCCAATAAACGTTGGTTACATTTCTTTATGCTATTTGTACCCGTCACCGGTTTATGGATGAGTGCTATTGGCGTAGTTGGCTTGGCTCTGAACTTACGTGCCTATGACTTTGTTTCCCAGGAAATCCGTGCAGCGGAAGATCCTGAATTTGAGACTTTCTACACCAAAAATATTCTTTTAAACGAGGGTATTCGTGCGTGGATGGCAGCTCAGGATCAGCCTCATGAAAATCTTATATTCCCTGAGGAGGTTCTACCACGTGGAAACGCTCTTTAATGGAACTTTCGTTTTAGCTGGTCGTGACCAAGAAACCACCGGCTTTGCTTGGTGGGCTGGGAATGCCAGACTTATCAATTTGTCCGGTAAACTGCTTGGAGCTCATGTAGCTCATGCCGGATTAATCGTATTCTGGGCCGGAGCAATGAACCTATTTGAAGTGGCCCATTTCGTACCAGAAAAGCCCATGTATGAACAAGGGTTGATTTTACTTCCACACTTAGCTACTCTAGGTTGGGGAGTAGGGCCAGGGGGGGAAGTTCTAGATACTTTTCCGTACTTTGTATCTGGCGTACTTCACCTAATTTCCTCCGCAGTCTTAGGCTTCGGTGGCATTTATCACGCGCTTCTGGGACCCGAGACTCTTGAGGAATCTTTTCCATTCTTTGGTTATGTCTGGAAAGATAGAAATAAAATGACTACAATTTTGGGTATTCACTTAATTTTGTTAGGTCTAGGTGCTTTTCTTCTAGTACTCAAGGCTCTTTATTTTGGCGGTGTATATGATACCTGGGCCCCTGGGGGGGGAGATGTAAGAAAAATTACCAATTTGACCCTTAGTCCCAGTGTTATATTTGGTTATTTACTAAAATCTCCTTTTGGTGGAGAAGGGTGGATTGTTAGTGTAGATGATTTAGAAGATATAATTGGTGGGCATGTATGGTTGGGTTTTATTTGTGTATTTGGCGGAATTTGGCATATTTTAACCAAACCCTTCGCATGGGCTCGCCGTGCATTTGTATGGTCTGGAGAAGCTTACTTGTCTTATAGTTTAGCTGCTTTATCTGTCTTTGGTTTTATCGCTTGTTGTTTTGTATGGTTCAATAATACAGCTTATCCGAGTGAGTTTTATGGACCCACCGGGCCAGAAGCTTCTCAAGCTCAAGCATTTACTTTTCTAGTTAGAGACCAGCGTCTTGGAGCTAATGTGGGATCCGCTCAAGGACCCACAGGTTTAGGTAAATATCTAATGCGTTCCCCAACTGGGGAGGTTATCTTTGGAGGGGAAACTATGCGTTTTTGGGACCTTCGTGCTCCATGGTTAGAACCTCTAAGGGGCCCCAACGGTTTGGACTTGAGTAGGTTGAAAAAAGACATACAACCTTGGCAAGAACGACGCTCAGCAGAATATATGACCCACGCTCCTTTAGGCTCTTTAAATTCCGTGGGTGGCGTAGCTACCGAGATCAATGCAGTTAATTATGTCTCTCCTAGAAGTTGGTTATCAACTTCTCATTTTGTTCTAGGATTCTTCTTTTTTGTGGGCCATTTATGGCATGCAGGAAGAGCCCGAGCTGCTGCAGCAGGTTTTGAAAAGGGAATCGATCGTGATTTGGAACCTGTTCTTTACATGAACCCTCTTAACTAAGATTTTCTTATTTATACCTGTTCTACTTTTTTTCTGTTCTGGCTCGGTTATTCCATCTAGCCGAGCCATTCATTCCTTTTTATGAAAGAAAGATAAGGGACAGAAAAAAAAAATAAATAAAAATGAAAGAAACAAACGTATTCAATAAGCAAAAGGAGAGAGAGGGATTCGAACCCTCGATAGTTCCTAGAACTATACCGGTTTTCAAGACCGGAGCTATCAACCACTCAGCCATCTCTCCACAGCCTAATCCTTATTTTACTCCTACAAATAGAACATAGCCATATAAAAAATAAAAAGATTTATTAGCCTCTAGAAAGATATCAGATACAAGTTCCTTTTCGATATATCTCTGTATACTGTATACACGGATACAGGATCCGCTATACCCGCTTGTGAAATAAAGAGTAAATAATCTCTTCTCACCCCCATATCCAAATAAAAAAGCGGTTTAAGTAATAAATTTGAATTAAAGAGAAGAATCAATGGATTCATGATTAAACCCCTCCTACTTCTTGTATTTTTTTACAATTTTGGTTTAAGTGAGGGATCAAATATGTAGTCAACTTTATTTGATGGTAGCTTGGAGGATTAGAAATATGACTATTGCTTTCCAATTAGCTGTTTTTGCATTAATTGCGACTTCCTCAGTCTTAGTAATTAGTGTACCCCTTGTATTTGCTTCTCCTGATGGTTGGTCAAATAATAAAAATGTTGTATTTTCCGGTACATCATTATGGATTGGACTAGTCTTTCTCGTAGCTATTCTGAATTCTCTCATTTCTTAAATGAAATTTGGTTAATATTTATTAACCCCATAAAAAAGAAATAATAAAGGCCATTTCTTCTAAAAAATTAGAATAGTGAGACGTATTAAAACGCAATTTGCGTTCCGAATTGCTAGCTCTTCTCTTTCAGTATTATGAAATTCCATTCCCATTAGAATATTCATTGACAGATAATAAAAAAAGGAAAACTCTAATATAATAGAAAATGAAATGAAACGGTCGACCCAGACATAGAAGGTCGACCCAGGCGGATATACGCTATAAAATATATACCGTAGCGAGCGTAGTTCAATGGTAAAATATCTCCTTGCCAAGGAGAAGATACGGGTTCGATTCCCGCCGCTCGCCCGCTTAATTTATCAAAGTACTATGATAAAAAGTTTAGTCTAGTTAACTGTTTAACTACTTATATTAAATTAAGTATTAATTAGGTGTTAGTCTAGTGCCGTATCCCTTACTATCTTACCCTTCCTTTGCATCCCACTCAAAAAAAGAGGGCGCTCCAGAGGCAGAAATAGAACTCGCCAACAGAGCTCCAAAAATTGGGTATTAACTGAGACAAACAACGGGCAAACTTTTTTTAAAGGGAAGGGAGAGGTAGACTGTCCCTTTCGTTTCATTTTTATTTTCTGCAGGGTAGGGAGAGGCCTTGCGCCTTCTTTTTTTGAAGGCAAGTGACTTCGCAAACTGCTCAATTTTGCCCTCTAGGGCCGGGAACTAATGAATAAAAAAGGGTTGGATACGCCCCTCTACCATACATATCTAGAGAAATAGAATAGTCCTTTTATACAGACTGCTAAGTGCGGAGACGGGAATCGAACCCGTGACCTCAAGGTTATGAGCCTCGTGAGCTACCAAACTGCTCTACTCCGCTCTGGAGTACCAGAAACTGGTGGACAAAAAAGGCTTGAATACAAGCCTCTAACATGTCTAGACAAATAGAATACTCCTTTTATACAGAATGGAGCGGGTAGCGGGAATCGAACCCGCATCGTTAGCTTGGAAGGCTAGGGGTTATAGTCGACGTTGGTTGATTATTTTTAACGTCTCTAATTCAAAACCGAACATGAAATTTTGATTTCATTCGGCTCCTTTATGGATATTCTCACCACTTAACATCTATGTCAGCTTTTCTATTTGAATGGAACCAAAGCTCTCCGCTTTCTAGATGATCCTTATAGAGTAGGAGATAGAAATTCTATCTAAATTCATCTAATCTACTTACTTCGTTCCCTAATTTCATTCAAGAGATCCTGAGGAAAAGAATTGGGTTTCCACCGAGCTGAAACAATATGCGGATGGTTCTAGTAAACCAAAACTATCGTTTTTTAGCTATTTGGCTTCCTTATTCCTTATTTTAAGAAGATTTAGTTACGATTGGAAATCAACTTTTTTGTATCTTCATCCATAGATCCTTTACTCATATTTTCAAAATTGGAATACTTAATCCAATGCAAAATTATGCTTCGCGACTCTGTACTCATAATCCTATTTTTATTTTGGATGCAATTTAAATTAGTCTTTGGATACAAATCGCCAGAATGTATATTCTTCCTCAATATGCTATTGAGAGGAAAAGGATTTAATCCTTTATAAGAACTAAAGTTTTCATCGGAATATAAAAATAAAAAACTTAAGGATGCCTTAAGTATATCATTTCAAATTCAGTTATTAATAGAACGAATCACACTTTTACCACTAAACTATACCCGCTACATTGTAGATTATGGTATAAATGGTACCCTTTGTCAAGGATAGCCATTTGACAAGAAGGCTAATTCCCCCTTATTGAATCAGATGGAGAAGGTTCATGACACTGAGCCGTTGGTACTTCTACTTCGATCGCTCGCCTTTACTTTAGGATTTAGATAGCCCCTCTGGTCTGTAAAAAAAATCTTTTCTTACCATGCTAATAGCGCCTGAACCAAATGTATTTATTTTGATTAGGATCCTATTCTACGGTTACGACTACAATAATAATTATTTACTTTGCAAGGACGTAAGTGTGTCAGACTGCTAAATTGTTTTATTATTCCTACAATATAAACTAGGGGATATAGGGGGTAACACTGTCCCTATAAATTCCTTTTTTCCTTTTCTTTTTTGTCCAGAATTGAACAAAAAAGAAATTATGGAAGATGTTTTCTTCCCCCATTAAGTCCGAGCCATAGAGTAAGAGTGAGATGAGTTTTCCAAATTCATCATAGACTTTCCCTATGGCTTGATAGAAGTAAGCAGCAAAGAGTCGTAACTTAAAGAAAAAAACGGACAGGGCCGACAGATTTACCTGATGTAAAGAAGATCCTAAAAGTCTCTGATTAGTCGACTCTCTCCATTTAACACTTTCCTCTCTCTCCTTTTTTCCACTGACTCAATTCTAGTTTATTAGATTCTTGTTTAAAAGAATGCAAAAAGTTCAATAGAACTAAGAACACATAAAAAATAGCATAGAGGATCAAGGCCATTACCAAAAGTTCCTCCCAAGGATCCTATATCCTATTGGGTATCTGTTCCCCGCCTTTTCCCGCTAGGATCGGAAATCTTATATTTTCCATATCCATATACCGTTGAATCCTTGGGGTTCCAGAATCCGCCTATTTTACTAGTCTTCGGAAACGGAAAACCCTGAACCAAGAAGAGTTGGATATGTTATGTAGGGTATGTTTTTTTTTATTAATTTTATTTTGAGCTCTCAAGATATCGATATATACATATACAATCTCTACATAATGTCTCTCTCTCTATCTCTATATATTATATATATAATATGTACATTATGCAGTAGACCCATAATGGGAAATCCAAGTGGCTAATTTTTGAATTAAATAAAAAGCCCTTTTAACTCAGTGGTAGAGTAATGCCATGGTATGGCATAAGTCATCGGTTCAAATCCGATAAAGGGCTTTTTAAATTAGTGGTAGAGTAATCTCGTGCTAAGACGTAAGTCGTTGGTTCGAATCTGATAGAGTACTTTTCTACTAAATTGATTCACTTTTTTTCTTTGTTTTTGAAACTTTCTCTATATTTTTAGAGAATTTTATGACTTAGTGCGGGATGGATGCATTTTTGGTATGAACACTAAATGAAGCACGGAGAATTAATCTATAACGATCAACTAAAAAAAATCCTAGATGAAAACATAACAGAAAAGTTGGAAAAACTCTTTGCTTTGGATCTATTTATACTTTTCGAGTATATTGACAATTCCAAAAAACTGCTCATACTATGATTATAGTATAATCACGAGCGGTTGTATATGGCCCTATCGTCTAGTGATGCCCCTATCGTCTAGTGGTTCAGGACATCTCTCTTTCAAGGAGGCAGCGGGGATTCGACTTCCCCTGGGGGTAGGGAGTATTATGAAAGGAGGTTAATCATAGATTAGCAAAAACCCTAGAATAAATTCTTCCTGGGTCGATGCCCGAGTGGTTAATGGGGACGGACTGTAAATTCGTTGACAATGTCTACGCTGGTTCAAATCCAGCTCGGCCCAAACCAAAAATCTAGGGCTTCGTGAGTATGAACTAAATCCTTTTGTTTTTCTTCCATAAAATAAAATGTCTGATCTATAGAAATAAAAGATAAAGAAAAAAGGGAAATTTTTTTTTCTAATCCATATCTCTCTCATTCCTTTCTTACAAACAAAAGAGTTTTTCTTATTGAAGGCTGGATTATTATCCATTTTTAGTGATAAAAAATCACGACATACTAGTTATGTCACTCTCACTATACCCACGTATAATATAATATGTGGGTATGTAGTATATGATTCGTCTATTTCTTAGAGTACGAAAGACGAATCGAATCTTCTTATGGTTCTATTTAAGAATGGGTATGCCATACACCCCGCGGGGATTGTAGTTCAATTGGTCAGAGCACCGCCCTGTCAAGGCGGAAGCTGCGGGTTCGAGCCCCGTCAGTCCCGAACTAGGGTTCAATGAATGGAGAAATTGATATTTCCTTTTTCCATGAAAAAAAGGGGCAGGGAGCAAGATCAAATACCCACAGGGCACCCTTACTTCACTTTTTTATTTTGCATCTCTCATTAAAGAGGGAGGGAGGGCATATAGGAATTTTTTTTTCACTACTCCCAATCGATAAAGAAAGACACACATACGATATGTGGATTAGTAGAATTTAGGATATTATATTACTCTATCTTTCTTTATGATGATACCATCCTCATCTTAATTTCCTATTCCACTCTTATGGAATAGAGTACCGGTATTTTACCGGAATCCATACATAAATCGTATTCCCTTTTTATTTCAGACCTCTTTTCCCCATCTCACTTCTACTGCTTATTTGGATGTCTATGTGACCCATAGAAAGTGAAAGTTGGTCATATAATACATACATAATTGTATGTATAACTATAAGAAAAAGGAAGGGAAATTGTATAAGATTAAGAAAGTATAAGATTAAGAAAGCTCGTGGGTTAGAGATATAGAAAAGAAAAAGTAGAAAAGGATTAAAAAAGAGGGAATTCCTAATCCAATCAAAAAACCCATTTTGGTCTTAGTGTGGATAGAGGATCTTCCTATGTTATACTATATAACTCTCATCCGTGAAATATAACTCTCATCCATGAATTGATTTGATAGATCCGATATTCATAATATTGAATTGATTCAGTATTATCAGAATGCAAGCCCTACCCTTGAATTTACAAGATACCCCTTTTTCCTCTCCATGGGATTACATCCCGAGTTATTGTGAAAATAAAAAATAAAGAGGTTATGGAAGTCAATATTCTCGCATTTATTGCTACTGCACTGTTCATTCTAGTTCCTACTTCTTTTTTACTTATTATTTATGTAAAAACAGTCAGCCAAAATAATTAATTGGAATTCCAATTAATCATTGAAGAAATTAAAAAGGGATTAAATAAAAAAAATCCAAGTCTTAAATGAAAGGATCTGGTTGGAATCTTAAAGTGTGGTAGAAAGAACTACATATAGTTTTTTCTACGACACTTTAGATTCTTTCTATTATATTATCTTTGAATCTACATAGAATAGATTAGTAGATTGAAATAGTTAAGTAGTCTAATTCAATTTCTTTTTTCATTGCATCCACTTAATTTCAATCAGGTCAAAATAAAAAAATCTAAGACAATTCTTGACCAAAGAATCCATGGAAGGAAAGAAAAATAATATGAAGAATAGACTATAGTAAAAAGTAAAAGGAAATGGAAAATGTGTGATATGCCGTGAATAGTTCCGTGGAAGAAAGTCTAATTTTCTTATGTATAGAACTTTTTTTAACCATTCGTCATTTCTAGTAGAAATTCTGAATTGGTATAATGGCTCTTTCTTACATTACAACTTACAATACAAGAGTTTCTTACAGGAGTGAAACAAAACTAAAGAAAAAGATTAAAGAATAACGTTTGACAAAATGATTAATGCAAAATGATCCATTAAAGAAAAGAATTGATACAACAATTTGATTACTTAATCAATTAGTAGTATCCCTAGAGTCCACTCCTTCCCCATACTACTAGTGAAAGAGAAAATGTAAAGACTACCATTAAAGCAGCCCAAGCGAGACTTACTATATCCATCTAAATTATGTCTCCTATTTCTATGAAGGGATTATTCTACTATTGATCAATAATCATAGTGGAATCAAGGGTACAGAGTCAAAAAGGGATTCCGCCCTAAGGCCATGGATCAATCAGTTCAAGGAATTTACTCCTAACAAATTCTTATAGGAATTCTGGTAGAATTAGAGAGCATTAAAAATACGAGATACTATAGCCCTTTTTTCCTTAAAAAAGAAAGAGTACGGGAATGATGTCCTGAATAGAAGAAGCGGGAATAGGAAGATTTTTTATTCCTTTTGTTACTCTTTTTTTTTTTTTTAAGCAAAGGACGCCCGAATATACCATAAAATTATCGATAGATAAATATTTATTGGATACCTACCTTACCTAATGTTTATTTTTGACCTAAACCCTGCAGCCTTGCTTTGTATCATTCTATGAAAGAATGAAGAGATTTTATCCATAATACAACTCCTAAATTGATTTTTGATCGACCTATTTAATCTGATTCTCGTTAGAATTAAGTAGTCCTTACTTTAGTGTATGTAGGTAACATAAGATGTACGATAAAAAAATGTATAATAATTAGTAAGTCTTGATATTCTTTCGTGGAGTCCCTTCTTGAATCTTAGATTGAAAAAAAAAAAGAATGCCCCTTAGGGACCTTTCTTTGGATACCAAGATTTCTGACATCTTATCCTCGTATTTTAAAATTATCAAATCGAATCTCAATTAAGAACCAATTCAAATTCATATAATAAAAGAATAAGGAAACACTACCTCACCCCTATTGATAACCATTTTGGCCACTACCGTCAAAACAAACCCTAACCCTAGTTTGAGGATAGAACTATGGTATGGTTTCTCTAAACCCAGTATCGGCAGGCCCAGTTACTCTCTTGCCCGAACTTATGCGAAGTAAAAATTTATCGAATTCGATCAGCACTATAAAAAAAACCTAAGTATTTTATTGATCAGGCGGCACCCAGATTTGAACTGGGGATAAAGGATTTGCAGTCCCCTGCCTTACCGCTTGGCCATGCCGCCAAAAAATCCGATCAAAAATCTAGAAAACAGCAAGTATTCATCCACGTTTTCTTACGAAAAGCCCCTTTTATTTTGAATATAATTCTACTTACTTTTTTCCAATCTTTTTCAAAAAATCTATTCCTGCTTTTTTTGATCCAGTTTCTATTATTCTCCTCGATAGATTCTATCTTAAAACATACATTGTTAACACAATAAAACTTCCCATTTCTTTCTATTGAGATGAAAAAGAAGAAAAAGTGGATTTCTATTCACAGGCTGCAAAATTCAGAATAAATTGGAACCGTTAACTAGAATTCTCTTTTTTTTATTGCAGTAGTGAACTACTCTTAAATCGGTATTATCTCCCCCCCCTTCAATGGCATAATAAAATATTATGGCTTTATGCTTAATCCGTGTATAGGTAAACTTTAGGTCCGAACAGCATTATTATCCAAAGATCCCCTTTATGTACATATCTCTATGGGGAATCATGCTTTAATTTTTCAAAGTATTAAATTAAATATCTTGAATAAAAAAAGGAAATTTGCTCTGATATAGAGTATAACCTGACTATCTTGGCGTACCCAAGTGAAATTACGATAAAAGAAAAGCATGGATATGGGGAGAGGTGGATAACTAGATTGGCATGTACTTAAAAAAGGGACTTACTTTATTTTAGAATTCCACAATGAAATACTGAATTTTCTAGCAATTATACTACTCCGATCCGAAATAAAAAAGAACCCTCAAATTATTTTGAGAAATTAAAGTAAGCACGCTATTCTAAATCGAAGTAAAGTCAAACTTTCTAGTATATTATATTACGGCTTTATTACATTCATAGAAAGGAGATAAAATGAGAAATCTTTGCCATCCAATCTGATTAGAATATCATAACATAAAGTATAAGTGGCAGAATTTTTTTTGTAGGAATGTTTTATCAATTCATTTTCATTTCATTTGTACCCCTGGCAAACTCGAACTTTCGTCCAAATGGTCTCTATTCATATGTATGAAATACATATATGAAATACGTATGTGGAGTTCCCTAGAATTTCATGTGATTCAGTAAACAGAATATAGATTCCATGATTGCTAGATCGATCCATAGGGATTGATGAAGAGTGAGCTGATAATGGAATTTTTCTTTGATAAACAGGAAACTTAAGATTAAGATGCTCCGGAATGGAAACGAGGGAATGTCCACAATACCCGGATTTAGTCAGATCCAATTCGAGGGATTTTGTAGGTTCATTAATCAAGCCTTGGCAGAAGAACTTGACAAGTTTCCAACAATTAAAGATCCAGATCACGAAATTGCATTTCAATTATTTGCGAAAGGATATCAACTGCTAGAACCCTCGATAAAAGAAAGAGATGCTGTGTATGAATCACTCACCTATTCTTCCGAATTATATGTATCTGCGAGATTAATTTTTGGTTTCGATGTGCAAAAGCAAACCATTTCTATCGGAAACATTCCTATAATGAATTCCTTAGGAACCTTTATTATAAATGGAATATACCGAATTGTGATCAATCAAATATTGCTAAGTCCTGGTATTTACTACCGCTCGGAATTAGATCATAAGGGAATTTCTATCTACACTGGCACTATAATATCAGATTGGGGGGGGAGATCGGAATTAGCAATTGATAAAAAAGAAAGGATATGGGCTCGCGTGAGTAGAAAACAAAAGATATCTATTCTAGTTCTATCATCAGCTATGGGTTCGAATCTAAGAGAAATTCTGGATAATGTTTCCTACCCTGAAATTTTCTTGTCTTTCCCGAATGCTAAAGAGAAGAAGAGGATTGAGTCAAAAGAAAAAGCTATTTTGGAGTTTTATCAACAATTTGCTTGTGTAGGTGGGGACCTGGTATTTTCGGAGTCCTTATGCGAGGAATTACAAAAGAAATTTTTTCAACAAAAATGTGAATTAGGAAGGATTGGTCGACGAAATATGAATCGGAGACTTAATCTTGATATTCCTCAGAACAATACATTCTTGTTACCACGAGATGTATTGGCCGCTACGGATCATTTGATTGGAATGAAATTTGGAACGGGTATACTTGACGATGACGATATGAATCACTTGAAAAATAAACGTATTCGTTCGGTTGCGGATCTGTTACAAGATCAATTCGGATTGGCTCTTGGTCGTTTACAACATGCAGTTCAAAAAACTATTCGTAGAGTATTCATACGTCAATCGAAACCGACTCCCCAAACTTTGGTAACTCCAACTTCAACTTCAATTTTATTAATAACTACTTATGAGACCTTTTTTGGCACATACCCGTTATCTCAAGTTTTTGATCAAACGAATCCATTGACACAAACTGTTCATGGGCGAAAAGTGAGTTGTTTAGGTCCTGGAGGGTTGACGGGGAGAACCGCAAGTTTTCGGAGCCGAGATATTCATCCGAGTCACTATGGGCGTATTTGTCCAATTGACACGTCTGAAGGAATCAATGTTGGACTTACTGGATCCTTAACAATTCATGCGAGAATTGATCACTTGTGGGGATCCATAGAGAGTCCGTTTTATGAAATATCTGCTGAGAAAGCAAAAGAAAAAAAAGAGAGACAGGTGGTTTATCTATCACCAAATAGAGATGAATATTATATGATAGCAGCAGGAAATTCTTTGTCCTTGAATCAAGGTATTCAGGAAGAACAGGTTGTTCCGGCTAGATACCGTCAAGAATTCTTGACTATTGCATGGGAACAGATTCATGTTAGAAGTATTTTTCCTTTCCAATATTTTTCTATTGGGGGTTCTCTCATTCCTTTTATTGAGCACAATGATGCGAATCGGGCTTTAATGAGTTCTAATATGCAGCGCCAAGCAGTTCCGCTTTCTCGGTCCGAGAAATGCATTGTTGGAACTGGATTGGAACGCCAAACAGCTCTAGATTCGAGGGTTTCCATTATAGCCGAACGCGAGGGAAAGATCATTTCTACTGATAGTCATAAGATACTTTTATCAAGTAGTGGGAAGACTATAAGTATTCCTTTAGTTAACCACCGTCGCTCTAACAAAAATACTTGTATGCACCAAAAACCCCGGGTTCCACGGGGTAAATCCATTAAAAAAGGACAAATTTTAGCAGAAGGAGCTGCTACAATTGGGGGCGAACTTGCTTTAGGAAAAAACGTATTAGTAGCTTATATGCCATGGGAAGGTTACAATTTTGAAGACGCAGTACTAATTAGCGAACGTTTGGTATATGAAGATATTTATACCTCTTTTCACATCCGGAAATATGAAATTCAGACGGATACGACAAGCCAGGGCTCCGCTGAAAAAATCACTAAAGAAATACCACATCTAGAAGAACATTTACTCCGCAATTTGGACAGAAATGGAGTTGTTAGGTTGGGATCCTGGGTAGAAACTGGTGATATTTTAGTAGGTAAATTAACGCCTCAGATAGCGAGCGAATCATCTTATATCGCGGAAGCTGGATTATTACGGGCCATATTTGGCCTTGAGGTTTCCACTTCAAAAGAAACTTCTCTGAAATTACCTATAGGTGGAAGAGGGCGCGTTATCGATGTGAAATGGATCCAAAGGGACCCGCTCGACATAATGGTTCGTGTATATATTTTACAGAAACGTGAAATCAAAGTTGGGGATAAAGTAGCCGGAAGACATGGGAATAAAGGGATCATTTCCAAAATTTTGCCTAGGCAAGATATGCCCTATTTGCAAGATGGAACACCCGTTGATATGGTCTTCAATCCCTTAGGAGTACCCTCCCGAATGAATGTGGGACAAATATTTGAAAGCTCGCTCGGATTAGCGGGGGATCTGCTAAAGAAACATTATAGAATAGCACCCTTTGATGAGAGATATGAGCAAGAGGCTTCAAGAAAACTTGTGTTTTCAGAATTATATGAAGCCAGTAAAGAAACAAAAAATCCATGGGTATTTGAACCCGAGTACCCGGGAAAAAGCAGAATATTTGATGGAAGAACAGGCGACCCCTTTGAGCAACCTGTTCTAATAGGGAAGTCCTATATCTTAAAATTAATTCATCAAGTTGATGAGAAAATTCATGGGCGTTCTACTGGGCCCTACTCACTTGTTACACAACAACCGGTTAGAGGAAGAGCCAAGCAAGGGGGACAACGAGTAGGAGAAATGGAAGTTTGGGCTTTAGAAGGATTTGGTGTTGCTCATATTTTACAAGAGATACTTACTTATAAATCTGACCATCTTATAGCTCGCCAAGAAATACTTAATGCTACGATCTGGGGAAAAAGAATACCTAATCATGAGGATCCTCCAGAATCTTTTCGAGTGCTCGTTCGAGAACTACGATCTTTGGCTCTAGAACTGAATCATTTCCTTGTATCTGAAAAGAACTTCCAGGTTAATAGGGAGGAAGTTTGATCGGAATAAATATAAATTCTTTTCTTATTTCTATTTTATGATTGACCAATATAAACATCAACAACTTCAAATTGGACTCGTTTCCCCTCAACAAATAAAGGCTTGGGCTAACAAAAACCTACCTAATGGAGAAGTCGTTGGCGAAGTCACAAGGCCCTCTACTTTTCATTATAAAACCGATAAACCAGAAAAAGATGGATTGTTTTGCGAAAGAATCTTTGGACCCATAAAAAGCGGGATTTGCGCTTGTGGCAATTCTCGAGCGAGCGGAGCTGAAAACGAAGACGAAAGATTTTGCCAAAAATGCGGGGTCGAATTTGTGGATTCTCGGATACGAAGATATCAAATGGGATACATCAAACTCGCATGTCCCGTGACTCATGTGTGGTATTTGAAAGGTCTTCCTAGTTATATCGCGAATCTTTTAGATAAACCTCTTAAGAAGTTGGAGGGCCTAGTATACGGCGATTTCTCTTTTGCTAGGCCCAGCACTAAAAAACCCACTTTTTTACGATTACGAGGTTTATTCGAAGAGGAAATTGCATCCTGTAACCACAGCATTTCTCCCTTTTTTTCTACCCCAGGCTTTGCAACATTTCGAAATCGGGAAATTGCGACAGGAGCAGGTGCTATTAGAGAACAATTAGCAGATTTGGATTTGCGAATTATTATAGAGAATTCTTTGGTCGAATGGAAGGAATTAGAAGACGAGGGGTATAGTGGAGATGAGTGGGAAGATAGAAAAAGACGAATAAGAAAAGTTTTTTTGATTAGACGCATGCAATTGGCGAAACATTTTATTCAAACAAATGTAGAACCAGAATGGATGGTTTTGTGCTTATTACCGGTTCTTCCTCCCGAATTGAGACCTATTGTTTATAGGTCTGGAGATAAAGTAGTGACTTCAGACATTAATGAACTTTATAAGAGAGTTATCCGTCGGAACAACAATCTTGCCTATCTATTAAAAAGAAGTGAATTAGCGCCAGCAGATTTAGTAATGTGCCAGGAAAAATTGGTACAAGAAGCCGTGGATACACTTCTTGATAGTGGGTCCCGCGGGCAACCGACGAGGGATGGTCACAATAAAGTATACAAATCACTTTCAGATGTAATTGAAGGTAAAGAGGGAAGGTTTCGCGAGACTCTGCTTGGGAAACGGGTCGATTACTCGGGGCGTTCTGTCATTGTTGTGGGTCCTTCGCTTTCATTACATCAATGTGGATTACCTCTAGAGATAGCAATAAAGCTTTTTCAGCTATTTGTAATTCGCGATTTAATCACGAAACGCGCCACTTCTAATGTAAGGATTGCTAAAAGGAAAATTTGGGAAAAAGAACCCATTGTATGGGAAATACTTCAAGAAGTTATGCGGGGACATCCTGTACTGTTAAATAGAGCACCTACCCTGCATAGATTAGGCATACAGGCCTTTCAACCCACTTTAGTAGAGGGGCGTACTATTTCTTTACACCCATTAGTGTGTAAGGGTTTCAATGCGGACTTTGATGGAGATCAAATGGCTGTTCATCTACCTTTATCCTTGGAAGCTCAGGCAGAAGCCCGTTTACTTATGTTTTCTCATATGAATCTCTTATCTCCCGCTATTGGGGATCCTATTTGCGTACCAACCCAAGACATGCTTATCGGGCTTTATGTATTAACGATTGGAAAGCGTCGAGGTATTTGTGCAAATAGATATAATAGTTGCAGAAACTACCCAAATCTAAAAGTAAATTACAATAATAATAATAATTTTAAATATAGGAAAGATAAAGAACCCCATTTTTCTAGTTCTTATGATGCACTGGGAGCTTATAGACAAAAACTAATCAGTTTAGATAGTCCCTTGTGGCTACGATGGAACCTGGATCAACGCGTCATTGGGTCAAGAGAAGTTCCGATTGAAGTTCAATATGAATCTTTGGGGACTTATCATGAGATTTATGCCCACTATCTAATAATGGGAAATAGAAAAAAAGAAATTCGTTCGATATACATTCGAACCACTCTTGGTCATATTTCTTTTTATAGAGAAATAGAGGAAGCCATACAAGGATTTAGTCAGGCCTATTCATACACTACCTAAACAAGAAAGTTAGATTCGGCGATGCCCCTCCCCTTTCGGGGGGCATTCCGATTTCCCTAGTATCATCATTATTTGCCACGCGAATCCAGATTGAGATTGAGGCAATTAAGTTAATTAAATTTTCGAATCACTGACTCAGGCCCATTGTCGAATCCTACTCAGCAATTGTCGAATCCTACTCAGCCGAAAAGGGGGTACTTATGTATGGCGGAACGGGCCAATCTGGTCTTTCATAATAAAGAGATAGACGGAACTGGTATGAAACGACTTATTAGCAGATTAATAGATCATTTTGGAATGGGATATACATCCCATATACTGGATCAACTAAAGACTCTGGGCTTCCATCAAGCCACTACTACATCGATTTCGTTAGGAATCGAGGATCTTTTAACAATACCCTCTAAGGGATGGTTAGTCCAAGACGCGGAACAACAGAGTTTTCTTTTGGAGAAACACTATTATTATGGGGCTGTACACGCGGTAGAAAAATTACGCCAATCTGTTGAGATATGGTATGCGACAAGTGAATATTTGAAACAAGAAATGAATTCAAATTTTCGGATAACGGATCCTTCTAATCCAGTCTATCTAATGTCTTTTTCAGGAGCCAGAGGAAATGCATCTCAAGTACACCAATTAGTAGGTATGAGAGGATTAATGTCGGACCCTCAAGGACAAATGATTGATTTACCTATTCAAAGCAATTTACGCGAGGGACTTTCTTTGACAGAATATATAATTTCCTGCTATGGAGCCCGCAAAGGGGTTGTAGATACTGCTGTGCGAACAGCAGATGCTGGATATCTTACACGTAGACTTGTTGAAGTAGTTCAACATATTATTGTGCGTAGAAGAGATTGTGGTACTATCCGAGGTATTTCTGTAAGTCCTCAAAATGGGATGACGGAAAAACTTTTTGTCCAAACACTAATTGGTCGTGTATTAGCAGACGATATATATATCGGTTCACGATGCATTGCCGCGCGAAATCAAGATATTGGAATTGGATTAGTCAATCGATTCATAACTGCCTTTCGAGCACAACCATTTCGAGCACAACCAATATATATTAGAACCCCCTTTACTTGCCGAAGCACTTCTTGGATCTGTCAATTATGCTATGGCCGGAGTCCTACTCATAGTGATCTGGTCGAATTGGGAGAAGCCGTAGGTATTATTGCAGGTCAATCAATTGGGGAGCCAGGGACTCAACTAACATTAAGAACTTTTCATACTGGCGGAGTATTCACAGGGGGTACTGCCGACCTTGTACGATCCCCTTCGAATGGAAAAATAAAATTCAATGAGAATTTGGTTCACCCCACACGTACCCGTCATGGGCAGCCTGCTTTTCTATGTTATATAGACTTGCATGTAACTATTCAGAGTCAAGATATTCTATATAGTGTGAATATTCCCTCAAAAAGCTTGATTCTAGTGCAAAATGATCAATATGTAAAATCCGAACAAGTAATTGCGGAGATTCGTGCCGGAACGTCCACTTTACATTTTAAAGAAAGGGTACAAAAGCATATTTATTCTGAATCAGACGGCGAAATGCACTGGAGTACTGATGTTTACCATGCGCCCGAATATCAATATGGTAATCTTCGCCGATTACCAAAAACAAGCCATTTATGGATATTGTCAGTAAGTATGTGCAGATCCAGTATAGCGTCTTTTTCACTCCACAAGGATCAAGATCAAATGAATACTTATGGTAAAAAAGATAGGGAAATTCTTGATTATTCAACGTCGGATCGAATCATGTCCAATGGCCATTGGAATTTTATCTATCCTTCTATTTTTCAAGATAATTCAGATTTGTTGGCGAAAAAGCGAAGAAATAGGTTCGTCATTCCATTACAATATCATCAAGAACAAGAGAAAGAACTAATATCCTGTTTTGGGATTTCGATTGAAATCCCCCTTATGGGTGTTTTACGTAGAAATACTATTTTTGCTTATTTTGACGATCCCCGATACAGAAAAGATAAAAAGGGTTCAGGAATTGTTAAATTTAGATATAGGACCCTAGAAGAAGAATATAGGACTCGAGCGGAAGACTCAGAAGAGGAATATGAGACCCTAGAAGACGAATACAGGACCCGAGAGGACGAATATGAATATGAAACCCTAGAAGAATCTAAATATGGAATCCTAGAAGACGAATACGAATATGAAACCCTAGAAGACGAATATGGGAGCCCAGAAAACGAATATGGGAACCCAGAGAACGAATATAGGACTTTAGAGAAAGACTCAGAAGAGGAATATGGGAGCCCAGAGAGCAAATATAGGACCCAAGAGGACGAATATGGAACTCTAGAGGAAGACTCAGAAGACGAATATGGCAGCCCCGGGGAAAGCGCAGAGGAAAAATATGGTACTTTAGAGGAAGACTCAGAAGAAGATTCAGAGGACGAATACGAGAGCCCAGAGGAAGATTCCATCTTAAAAAAAGAGGGTTTGATTGAGCATCGAGGAACAAAAGAATTTAGTCTAAAATACCAAAAAGAAGTAGATCGGTTTTTTTTCATTCTTCAAGAACTTCATATCTTGCCGAGATCTTCATCCCTAAAGATACTTGACAATAGTATTATTGGAGTGAATACACAACTCACAAAAAATACAAGAAGTCGACTAGGCGGACTGGTCCGAGTGAAGAGAAAAAAAAGCCATACGGAACTCAAAATATTTTCCGGAGATATTCATTTTCCTGAAGAGGCGGATAAGATATTAGGTGGCTGTTTGATACCGCCAGAAAGACAAAAAAAAGATTCTAAGGAATCAAAAAAAAGGAAAAATTGGGTCTATGTTCAACGGAAAAAAATTCTCAAGAGCAAGGAAAAGTATTTTGTTTCCGTTCGCCCTACAGTGGCATATGAAATGGACGAAGGAAGAAATTTAGCAACACTTTTCCCGCAGGATCTCTTGCAAGAAGAAAATAATCTCCAAATTCGACTTGTCAATTTTATTTCTCATGAAAATAGCAAGTTAACTCAAAGAATTTATCACACAAATAGTCAATTTGTTAGAACTTGCTTAGTAGTGAATTGGGAACAAGAAGAAAAAGAAAAGGCTGGTGCTTCCCTTGTTGAGGTAAGAGCAAATGATCTTATTCGCGATTTCCTAAGAATTGAGTTAGTCAAGTCCACTATTTCGTATACACGAAAAAGGTATGGTAGGACAAGTGCAGGACCGATTCCCCATAATAGGTTAGATCGCGCCAATATCAATTCTTTTTATTCCAAGGCGAAGATTGAATCACTTAGCCAACATCCAGAAGCTATTGGCACTTTGTTGAATCGAAATAAAGAATACCACTCTTTGATGATTTTGTCGGCATCCAACTGTTCTCGAATTGGTTTATTCAAGAATTCAAAACATCCCAATGCGATAAAAGAATGGAATCCTAGAATTCCTATTCGAGAAATTTTTGGGCCCTTAGGCGCTATTGTAGCTAGTATATCGCATTTTTCTTCATCTTACTATTTACTAACGCATAATAAAATCCTGTTAAAAAAATATTTGTTCGTTGACAATTTAAAACAAACCTTCCAAGTACTTCAAGAACTTAAATACTCTTTAATAGATGAAAATAAAAGGATTTCTAATTTCGATAGTAACATAATGTTGGATCCATTCCTTTTGAATTGTCACTTTGTCCATCATGATTCTTGGGAAGAGACATTGGCAATAATTCACCTTGGACAATTTATTTGTGAAAATGTATGTCTATTTAAATCGCACATAAAAAAATCCGGTCAAATTTTCATTGTAAATATGAATTCCTTTGTTATAAGAGCAGCTAAACCTTATTTGGCCACTACAGGAGCAACTGTTAATGGTCATTATGGAGAAATCCTTTACAAGGGAGATAGGTTAGTTACGTTTATATATGAAAAATCGAGATCTAGTGACATAACGCAAGGTCTTCCAAAAGTGGAACAAATCTTTGAAGCGCGTTCAATTGATTCATTATCCCCGAATCTCGAAAGGAGAATTGAGGATTGGAATGAGCGTATACCAAGAATTCTTGGGGTCCCTTGGGGATTCTTGATTGGAGCTGAGCTAACCATAGCCCAAAGTCGTATCTCTTTGGTTAATAAAATCCAAAAGGTTTATCGATCCCAAGGGGTACAGATCCATAATAGACATATAGAGATTATTATACGCCAAGTAACATCAAAAGTGCGGGTTTCCGAAGATGGAATGTCTAATGTTTTTTCGCCTGGGGAATTAATCGGACTATTGCGAGCGGAACGAGCAGGACGAGCTTTGGATGAATCGATCTATTATCGGGCAATCTTATTGGGAATAACAAGGGCTTCCCTGAATACCCAAAGTTTCATATCTGAAGCAAGTTTTCAAGAAACTGCTCGAGTTTTAGCAAAAGCTGCCCTACGAGGTCGCATTGATTGGTTGAAAGGCTTGAAAGAAAACGTAGTTCTGGGGGGGATTATACCTGTTGGTACCGGATTCCAAAAATTTGTGCATCGTTCCCCACAAGACAAGAACCTTTATTTCGAAATAAAAAAAAAAAATCTATTCGCGTCGGAAATGAGAGATTTTTTGTTTCTCCATACAGAATTAGTTTCTTCAGATTCTGACGTAACAAACAATTTTTATGAGACATAAGAACCCCCATAAAAATATTTTTTACTTTACTAGACTTTTGAACTTAGAACACTAACAGGTCAAATTTTAGATTTTTAAGATTTTTATTTTAATAAGTAAAACAAGTCAGTTAATTCATTAAGGTGGTTATGTTTATACCATGTATCAATGGCCAACTCTTATCTTAGTACAAGGTTCTCTCGGAACAATTATTATTTATTTCAAGCTATTTCGGATCTTTCTTAATCTTCAAAAAGAACTAAATTCCGTAATGGAATGGTAGGATTAAAAAAAAGGAAGTGTGGAAAAAATGACAAGAAGATATTGGAACATTAATTTGAAAGAGATGATAGAAGCAGGAGTTCATTTTGGTCATGGTATTAAGAAATGGAATCCTAAAATGGCCCCTTACATTTCGGCAAAGCGTAAAGGTACTCATATTATAAATCTCGCTAGAACGGCTCGTTTTTTATCAGAAGCTTGTGATTTAGTTTTTGATGCAGCAAGTCAGGGAAAAAGTTTCTTAATTGTTGGTACCAAAAAAAGAGCAACAGATTTAGTAGCATCAGCTGCAATAAGGGCTCGTTGTCATTATGTTAATAAAAAGTGGTTCAGTGGTATGTTAACGAATTGGTCGATTACGAAAACTAGACTTTCTCAATTTAGAGACTTAAGAGCAGAAGAAAAAATGGGAAAATTCCACCATCTCCCAAAAAGAGATGTGGCAATCTTGAAGAGAAAATTATCTACTTTGCAAAGGTATCTCGGCGGGATCAAATATATGACGAGATTGCCAGACATTGTGATCGTCCTTGATCAGCAAAAAGAGTATATAGCTCTTCGGGAATGTGCCATTTTGGGGATTCCTACTATTTCTTTAGTCGATACAAATTGTGACCCGGATCTCGCGAATATATCGATTCCAGCCAACGATGACACTATGACTTCAATTCGATTGATTCTTAACAAATTAGTATTTTCAATTTGTGAGGGCCGTTCTCTCTATATAAGAAATCGTTGATTAAGAATATATAGTGAATTCTTGGGCAACTGCGTAAATTTATGGAATCACTTACTTTACTATATCTTTTTTTTTGCATAGAATTTTTTTTGCATAGAAAAAAGAAGGGGAATATTGATATATATTAGAGGGTATTGATATATATTATGATCTGATGTGCTTTCTTGGTATCCTAAATATAAGATTAATACTTCAAGTTGCTGAGTTGAGAAAGAGATGGTTGAATCAAAAGAATTCCTTTTTTGAAGTTC
>NW_028259993.1:20000-29195 GCF_056163025.1 Triticum urartu | reverse complement strand
TTTCATTGTATTGAAAGAATTTTCAAAATGTAAAGGGGAAATTAATTAGAAAAAATTAGTTCTATAATTGCAAGTTAGAAAAAAGAAGTTCCAACTCTTTCAAGCAGTGTTTGTGTTTCTATTGGGCAAAGCAAGAGTTTATTGTAAAAAAAAAAAATGGAAACGATACTACCAAACGAAGTCTATTTTAATGAAAACTCTAATGTTCCTAAATTTTATGGACTTTCCCAATATCGACGATTCCCAAGATAATAGCTATTATTCTTTTAAGTTACCTATTATTTGAAGTTAGCCGCCATGGTGAAATTGGTAGACACGCTGCTCTTAGGAAGCAGTGCTCAAGCATCTCGGTTCGAATCCGAGTGGCGGCATTCTTGAAAAAGAATACAATAGATTAGAAATCAATTCGAAATTTACAATTTTGTAATGGGACCTTCCCCTTATGCTATTTGCAACTTTAGAACATATACTAACTCATATCTCTTTCTCAACGATTTCAATTGTGATTACGATTCATTTTATAACCTTATTAGTTCGTGAACTTGGAGGATTACGCGATTCGTCAGAAAAAGGAATGATAGTTACTTTTTTCTCTATAACAGGATTCTTAGTTTCTCGTTGGGCTTCCTCGGGACATTTTCCATTAAGTAATTTATATGAGTCATTGATCTTCCTTTCATGGGCCCTGTATATTCTTCATACCATTCCTAAAATACAGAACTCTAAAAATGATTTAAGCACAATAACTACGCCAAGTACTATTTTAACGCAAGGCTTTGCCACATCGGGTCTTTTAACTGAAATGCATCAATCCACGATACTAGTACCTGCTCTACAATCTCAGTGGTTAATGATGCATGTCAGTATGATGTTATTAAGCTATGCAACTCTTTTGTGCGGATCCTTATTATCTGCCGCTATTCTAATCATTAGATTTCGAAATAATTTCCATTTCTTTTCTAAAAAGAAAAAAAATGTTTTAAATAAAACATTTTTCTTTAGTGATATTAAATATTTTTATGCAAAAAGAAGTGCTTTAAAAAGAACCTCTGTCCCTTCATTTCCAAATTATTACAAATATCAATTAACGGAGCGTTTGGATTCTTGGAGTTATCGTGTCATTAGCCTAGGATTTACCCTTTTAACCGTAGGTATTCTTTGTGGAGCAGTATGGGCTAATGAGGCCTGGGGATCCTATTGGAATTGGGATCCTAAGGAAACTTGGGCATTTATTACTTGGACCATATTCGCAATTTATTTACATAGTAGAACAAATCCAAATTGGAAGGGTACGAATTCTGCACTTATAGCTTTGATAGGATTTCTTATAATTTGGATTTGTTATTTTGGTATAAATCTATTAGGAATAGGCTTACATAGTTATGGTTCGTTTACATTAACACCTAAATGATTACATAAAATAAAACCTTCATGAAATGAAGGTTTTTACTTTTATGTTTTATTTGAGAACCCCTTGAACGCCTTATCAAAGGGTTCTCAAAAATTCGAGATAGATCTAATTATACTTTTTTACTTATTTCTGCATTATATACTTTTTTACTTATTTCTGCATTAATAGAGCAGACGAGTAAAAAAAAGCAAACCTATTTAGGATAATAATTGGATAAGAGAGCCTCTACCCTGTCAACGGATAGGGAGAGAACAAAATCTGGATAAATACCAATTCCTATTACTGGTAAAAAGATACAGATTAAAATAAAGAGTTCTCGTGGTCCAGAATCCACAAAATTTGCGTTTGGAACATTAAATAGCTTGTATCCATAGAACATCTGGCGTAACATAGATAATAAATAAATAGGAGTTAATATCATTCCAATTGCCATTACAAAAGTAATTAGTGTTTTTGGCATTAACAGAAATTTTGGACTAGTAATTAGTCCAAAAAATACTACTAATTCTGCGACAAAACCACTCATTCCTGGTAAGGCAAGAGAAGCCATTGAAAAGCTACTAAACATGGTAAAAATTTTAGGCATTGGGATAGATATTCCCCCCAGTTCTTCGAGATAAACAAGACGCATTCTATCAGAAGCGGTTCCTGCCAAGAAAAAAAGTGTAGCACCAATAAATCCATGGGATAATATTTGTAAAATAGCTCCATTGAGTCCAATGTTGGTTATGGAACCAATTCCTATAATTATGAAACCCATGTGAGATACAGAGGAATAAGCTATTCTTTTTTTGAAATTTCGTTGACCAAGAGAAGTTGAAGCTGCATAGATTATTTGGATCGCTCCTATTATTACTAACCAGGGCGAAAATAGATAATGAGCATGAGGTAACAATTCCATGTTGATCCGAATCAATCCATATGCTCCCATCTTTAATAATATTCCCGCTAAAAGCATACATGTACTATAATGTGCTTCCCCATGGGTATCTGGTAACCACGTATGTAGGGGTATAATCGGCAATTTGACAGCATAAGCAATAAGGAAGCCAAAATATAAAAGTATTTCCAAGGTTGCAGGGTATGATTGATTAATTAATCTTTCCAAATCTAATCCTGGTTCGTTGGAACCATATAAGCCCATACCCAGAACTCCGATTAAGAAAAAAATGGAACCGCCTGCAGTATACAAAATAAACTTTGTAGCTGAATATAGACGCCTCTTCCCCCCCCACATGGATAAAAGTAAGTAAACAGGAATTAATTCTAACTCCCACATGATAAAAAAAAGTAAAAGGTCTCGCGAAGAAAATAATCCTATTTGACCACTATACATTGCGAGCATCAGGAAATAGAATAATCGCGAATTCCGTGTAATTGGCCAAGCTGCTAAAGTAGCTAAAGTAGTGATAAATCCTGTCAATAAAATAGATCCTAATGAAAGTCCATCGATTCCCAATCTCCAGTGGAAATCGAAGACATCTATCCATTTATAATCCTCCTTTAATTGGATTAAGGGATCCTCCAGTTGGAAATGATAACAGAACGCATAAGTCATTAGAAGGAATTCTAATAAACAAATAGATATAGTATACCACCTAACGACTTTGTTTCCCTTATGAGGTAAAAAGAAAATTAATGAACCTGCAAATATCGGCAAAACAACAAGTATTGTTAACCAAGGAAAATAACTCATGATAAAGTGATAAAGACAAGATACGTTTTGACCAGAAAAGCCCGTGCTCGATTATTTCGAGCACAGGCTTCTTCGGTAAAGAGGAATCAGACGATTCGAGTGAAGTTTTTTGTAACGTATCAATAAGATAGAGCCATGCTACGTGTTGTTTCAGGCCCTAAATAAACGCGGACACTTAAAAAATCTGTCGGGCAGGCAGATTCACATCTCTTACAACCCACACAATCTTCGGTTCTCGGCGCGGAAGCAATTTGCTTGGCTTTACATCCATCCCAGGGTATCATTTCTAATACATCTGTTGGACAAGCTCGTACACATTGAGTGCATCCTATACATGTATCGTAAATTTTTACGGAATGTGACATTGGATCTATAAATTTTTCTTTTCAACATAAAATTTTTCGATCTGGTAAAAATGAAATTAGTACTATAATGAGTCATATGTATTGTAGACACCAGACGAAGCAATGGTTTATCCAAACTTCAAAAAAAAAAATCTATTTTTTAATCTGTTTGTGAGAAAGCGTGAAGAGAGCCAAGAGACTTTAATTTTGGATTTCAACAATAAATAAGAAATAAGAAAGAATTTTACGAATTGTACAGACGAATTCGAATTAGCCAATAAATTGGCTATCGTCTTTTCAATATAAATTATTGCAATATTCAAATTGCAATATCAATGAATTACAAATACAAAAATTCATTTAAGTGAAAAAGAATACTATGCAATAATCTACTAAAAAAAATGGATATTCTCAAATAATACTAAGAAAATAGTATTGATTTCTATTTATTTTAATATGTGCGCCTTTGTTTAGAGGATTCTATGTCTAATTATTCAAAAGTCTAATTATTCAATAAATTAGATTGATTGATACGAGTGGATTTCCTATTACGATGGATGGAAGAAAGAATGGATAGTCCAATAGCGGCTTCAGCAGCTGCAAGGGCTATAACAAAAATTGCGAAAATATCTCCTTTTAATTGGCGACTATCAAATAGATCAGAAAATGTTACGAGATTTAGATTAATTGAATTCAGTATAAGTTCAAGACATATTAGAGCTCTAACCATGTTTCGGCTTGTGATCAATCCATAGATACCAATCGAAAATAAATAGACACTCAAAAAAAGTACATGCTCAAACATCATTAACTAACTCCTTATCAATCTCGATTCATTTCAATATGAGGGCAAGAATTGAACCGATTCAATTAATTACAATAGAACAATTACACAACAAAAGAAAAAAAAAAAAAAAAAAAAGGAGGTATTTGTTGGCAGTAGATGGATTTTACTAAATCAAAATTGTGATTCTTTAGTTATTTATTTTAGATTTGCAATTCTTATAATTTGTACTTTTTCTAAGTTTTCTTATTGCCGAGCCATAGTAATTGCACCTATTAAAGAAACTAGAAGAATTATGGAAATGAGTTCAAACGGAAGATAAAAATCGGTTGCTAAATGAATTCCAATTTGTTGAACATTATTTATGAGACCCTGTTCTACTATTTGGTTTGATCTTGTAGTCCAAAGAATTCCATACCACGACGTATCTGGGATAGTAGTCATTAGTGAAAAAACAATAGTTATACAAACGAGTGAAGTGAACCCATCTCCAATAGTCCAATAATTCTTATCTTTAGACCATTCTGAGCCATTTACGAACATTACAGCGAATATGATCAAGACATTTATGGCTCCCACATAAATAAGAAGTTGTGCGACAGCTACAAAGTAGGAATTTAATAAAAAATAGAATAAGGATATACAAACAAGAACTAATCCCAGCGAAAAGGCAGAATAAATGGGGTTGGTAAGTAATACTACTCCTAGACCCCCTAGTAGAAGAACAAATCCCCCAAATAGCATAAGAATCTCATGTATTGGTCCAGGTAAATCCATTATGGATAAAAAGAAATTAATAGTATAAAATTTTTCATGAACTGACTAAAACTAAAGGATTCAAGGAAGGAAAAAAGGATTAGGGTATTTTTTTGTGTATAAACTTATAGTTATAAATTATATTATATCACGAAAATCTAGTCTGATTTAAAATAAGAAATAATTTCCAATAAGCAGTAGTTTTTCGTTTTTCTTTATAGTTTAATTTTAAAGTTTAATAAAGAATTATTAGATTTTTATAACAGAAAGACAAAATCAAAGTTTAGTAATCAGTAATCGTTCTTGAATTCGAAGATTTTTCTTTGTTTATTTTACTTTCAGACGAATTCCTAATTGTTTGAATTGTGTAATCTCCCATTATGGAGATTGGTAACCGACTTAAAGCAATTTGATTGTAATTCAATTCATGACGATCATAGGTAGAAAGTTCATATTCTTCAGTCATTGATAAACAGCTTGTTGGACAGTACTCAACACAATTGCCACAAAATATACAAACTCCGAAATCAATACTATAATTAAGCAATTGTTTTCTTTTAATATCCTTTTCAAATCTCCAATCCACAACGGGTAAATCTATCGGACATACGCGAACACATACTTCACAAGCAATACATTTATCAAATTCAAAGTGGATTCGCCCTCGGAAACGCTCTGGTGTAATTGATTTTTCATAAGGGTAGTGAATCGTTATAGGTAAACGATTTGTGTGGGATAAGGTAGTTATGAAACTTTGACCTATGTACCTTGTAGCACGTATTGTTTGTTGACCATAACTCATGAACCCAGTTACCATAGGGAACATATTCATTCTAAATATCTATGAAAAAGATATGTTTCTTTCTCTTGTTTGAGAGAGCTTTTGTGTTGAAAATATTCTTACTATTATTGTATTATCTTATTTATAGTGAAACAAGTTGAGAAGAGGTTGTTAATAAGAGATTGCCCAGGGAAATAGGTAAAAGAAATTTCCATCCAAGATTTAATAACTGATCCATTCTCATCCTCGGTAAAGTCCATCTTATTGTGATAGAAATGAAGAGAAATAAATAAGCTTTAGTTAATGTAATAAATATACCCATTGTCATTTCCAAAATTCCAACTGCTTTATTCATTTGGAAAAAATCAAAAAAGGATATATAGGGAATAGATAAATTCCACCCGCCCAAGTAGAGAACTGTTACAAATAAAGAAGAAACTAATAAATTTAGGTAAGAAACAAGATAAAATAAACCATATTTGATACCGGAATATTCAGTTTGGTAACCTGCTACTAATTCTTCCTCCGCTTCTGGTAAATCAAAGGGTAATCTTTCACATTCTGCCAAAGAAGAAATTAAAAAAACCAGAAAACCTATAGGCTGACGCCAAATATTCCATCCAAAAAAACCGTATTTTGACTGTGCTTCAACTATATCAACTGTACTTGAACTGTTAGATAATCATAGTCGGTGATAACATCACAGTTCCCACCGCTATTTCAAAACCGTACATGAAACCTTAGCTTCATACGGCTTCTCTATGATCAGAAAAAGGAAAGGACTGTTTTGTTCCTAGCCCCGGGGGCGTAGATAGAATTAGATAAAATAAAATAGATTTGAAAGTCCTAAATTAGACCAAAGGAATTCCGTCTGCTAGAATAAGAAAAAGCGCTTCCGAATTGATCTCATCCTTTATAATATAATGAAAATTTTTCTTTGTTCAGTAATAACTTAATCTTGGAATAAAACACTTGTTACTTGTTATAGGAATTCAATTAATAAATGGAAAGAGTTGGGTATTAGTTCATGAGCAATTCTGCATGAATATGGATAGAGGAAGGAAATAATGAAAATTTTTTCTAGTGCACTCCATATCTTTTTTACTATTCTTCTTTCCCCAGGGAGGGGGTATTTAAAAAGAAAAAATGGATAAAGGGTTAATTCGTTCTTGATAGCCATTTCCTTAACAAGTGAATGGGAACATACTCTGGATCGGAATCCGAAGAAAGTACTACTTGATAATTTCTACAAATTGCAAGTCCTTATTATGATTCCTTTTATGGGCAAAAATCTCTAATGTTTTAGATTTTCCATTACTAATCCTTTATGTACTTTAGTGTTCCTAACCCTTCACTAACTTTTGGTGGATTCTTCTTATGGATTATTAAGTTATAGTAATAACTAGGAGTATTCTAGTAATGGAATTCCATATCGTGAATCCTTTATTCTTGGCCGCTTCAAGATATGATGACTAATTAAAAAATATCAACCTTGGGATAAAGAGTTTACACTGCTTATGTTTACTTCCACTTTTTTCTTGTACGTAGGAAATGAGATTTTTTCTTTTTACTACAAATTTATAAGCTGTTTTGTTTCACTCATATAGCTATCTAGTTTAACTTACCAACCCAAATACTAAATAAGAAAAGGAATATAAATAGTTAATGGATTTTATAGGAAAAAGATCTATTTTAACGAATCACACGTAGAGATATTGCTAGCACACAAAAAGTTAATGGTATTTCATAACTAATGGATTGAGCAGCAGCTCGTAGACCGCCTGAAAAAGAATATTTATTATTTGAGCTATATCCTGCCATAAGAAGACCAATAGGAGCTATACTTGAAATGGCAATCCATAAAAAAACACCAATACTAAGATCGGCTAAAACAAAATGATATCCCAAAGGGATAACTAAAAAACTTAATAAAACTGATATGACTGCTATAGAGGGTCCAATGCTAAATAAAGAAATATCTCCTCGGGATGGCAGAATATCTTCTTTAAAAAGTAGCTTAGTCCCATCTGCTATAGCTTGAAGCAGGCCCAGGGGGCCAGCATATTCAGGACCAATACGTTGTTGTATCGACGCAGATATTTCTCTTTCTAACCACACAATTACGAGTACCTCTATTGTTATTCCCAAAAGGAGGGTCAAAATGGGTAGAATCGATATCAGTCCATAGACTTCTTTTAATAATTCCAATTTCGAAAAAGAATTGATAGTTTCTACCTCTACCCTATCTATTATCATTTCAACGATCAACTTCTCCCCATAATGATATCTATACTACCTAATATCGTCATGATATCAGCCAATTTCATTTTTTTAACTAGCTGAGGAAGAATTTGCAAATTAATAAACCCGGGTGGACGGATTTTCCATCTCCAGGGGAAAAGGCTATCATCTCCTACTAGATAAATCCCTAATTCACCTTTTGGGGCTTCTACTCTTACATAAAGCTCTTGTCTTGACAATTCAAAATTGGGCGAAGGTTTTTTACCAAGAAATTTATACTCAAAATCATTCCATTCAGAATTATTTTCTTTCTTAAAGCGTCGGACTTCTAAATTTTCATAAGGTCCTCCAGGAATTTTTTCTACAGCTTGTTGAATTATTTTGATGGATTCCCTCATTTCACCAATTCGTACTAAATAGCGAGCTAACGAATCCCCTTCTTTTTGCCATTGGACTTTCCAATCAAATTGGTTGTAAGACTCATAAGGATCTACTTTACGAAGATCCCATTGTATTCCAGAAGCTCGTAACATCGGTCCCGATAAGCCCCAATTTACTGCTTCTTCTCCGCTAATAAAACCTACTCCTTCAACTCGCTCTAAAAAAATTGGATTCTGTGTAATAAGTTGTTGATATTCAACAACTCCGCGTAAAAAATAATCACAGAAATCTAAACATTTATCGATCCATCCATAAGGTAGATCGGCGGCTACTCCTCCGATGCGAAAGTAATTGTGCATCATTCGCATACCTGTAGCAGCTTCAAATAGATCATATATTAATTCTCTCTCTCTAAAAATATAGAAAAAAGGAGTCTGTGCGCCGAGATCCGCCATAAAAGGTCCAAGCCATAGCAAGTGAGAAGCTATCCGGCTTAATTCTAACATAATTACCCTAATATAGCTGGCTCTTTGTGGTATTTGAATATTCTCCAAGAATTCTGGTGCATTTACTGTTATTGCTTCTGTAAACATAGTAGCTAAATAATCCCACCTTGTTACATAAGGTAAGTATTGTATAATAGTTCGGTTTTCCGCGATTTTTTCCATTCCTCTGTGTAAATACCCTAATATGGGTTCACAATCAATAACATCCTCACCATCGAGAGTAACGATCAGTCGAAGAACACCATGCATTGATGGGTGTTGAGGGCCCATATTGACTATCATGAGATCTTTTCTT
>NW_028259993.1:0-2500 GCF_056163025.1 Triticum urartu | reverse complement strand
CGACGAAGTAATGTCACTCGACTATTATCAACCTGACTGCAATCTTTTTCTGTCGGTAAGGATTGCACCAGAGCACCTTCTACTTCTAATAGGCCATGAACTATAGATAGAGAAGAATCATTCTGAGCGAGTACATAAGAAGCGATCCACTTTTTTTCATCGGTTCCAGGGGAAGACCAAAGATCTTGCGCGGCAGGTCCGCCAGAAAAACTCAAAAGAGAAAGAAGTCTCGTTAATCTCTTCATGCTCGTTCCAAGTTCGAAGTACCTTTTGGCCAAAGAAAAACCCGCTTCCTGACACGATTGCCTCTTTATCTTTATATAGATAGATTCTATGGGGTTATTACTTAGTAAGTCTATTTTGTACAAGAGCCCCTCCTATCTGATAGAAAAGGGTCCCATGATCCCGAGCCGATCTTACCTTGGCTCGCAAACCCCAAGTTTGTCTATGAAGAGCTAATCTAATTGTATTTTTTTCTAGAATGGATTTCTTATGTGGAATACTAATGGATAGGGCTTCGTTGCTAAGTGCTACAAGATCTAGTGCACTGGAACTCGTGGTTATGGACCCGAATCCTTTAGTATGGAACATTGTCTTTTCCAAGTAAAAACCCCTAGTATATGAAAGAATGAAAAGGTGCTTTCGTTCTTGTGGAATAAGAAGCCCTCGTACCTTAATGAAAGGAAAATCGTAATTTTTCGTTAGGTATTTGACCAAATAGGATCGTCCAGTTCCTACAGAACCTATCACTAAAATACCCGATAGGGCTAAGCGGAACGAAAAGGGTTTTCCATGAGATGGTAAATGAAAACGATTAGTCCCACACGAGGTTTGGGAATAAGTGATTGTCTGATAATGAGCAAGGAATATACGTCTTTCTGCTAAAGAGGATCTATTAAACTCATAATTCATTAGATCCTTGTTATCAATGCCAACTAGGTATCATAAGTAAATGGATCCCGGTTGTTCAATCCTTTGATAACCAAGGTCATTCTTTGCTAAAGAGAAATGATCACTATGAGTCAGACTCAATAGAATTGGATCCATTCCAAATAGCGAGAATTAGGATTCTTGATCCCTCTCAATCTCTCTTTCAATTCGAGGATCCAGAGAGGTGTTTTCATAGTCATCTCCGAATATTTGCCATCTCGGAATATTTTCGATTTCATTTTTCTATGATATGTCTTTCTATATGAAAATTGGTTATTTACGATGTACGATGATCCCTGTTAAGCATCCATGGCTGAATGGTTAAAGCGCCCAACTCATAATTGGTAAATTTGCGGGTTCAATTCCTGCTGGATGCACACGAACGGGAACATTCCATAAGTCTATTGGAACTGGCTCTCTATCCATGGAATCTCATCCATCATCCATACATAACGAATTGGTATGGTATATTCATACCATAACATAAGAACAATAAGAACTCGAATTCTTATCGATACTGGAACTCAGAGCATAGGAGGGAAAGTCGATTTATGGATGGAATCAAATACGCAGTATTTACAGAAAAAAGTCTTCGTTTATTGGGAAAGAATCAATATACTTTTAATGTCGAATCGGGATTCACTAAGACAGAAATAAAGCATTGGGTCGAACTCTTCTTTGGTGTTAAGGTGGTAGCTGTGAATAGCCATCGACTACCTGGAAAAGGTAGAAGAATAGGACCTATTCTGGGCCATACAATGCATTACAGACGTATGATCATTACCCTTCAACCGGGTTATTCTATTCCACTTCTAGATAGAGAAAAAAACTAAAGGAGAATACTTAATAATACGGCGAAACATTTATACAAAACACCTATCCCGAGCACACGCAAGGGAACCGTAGACAGGCAAGTGAAATCCAATCCACGAAATAATTTGATCCATGGACGGCACCGTTGTGGTAAAGGTCGTAATTCCAGAGGAATCATTACCGCAAGGCATAGAGGGGGAGGTCATAAGCGCCTATACCGTAAAATAGATTTTCGACGGAATCAAAAAGACATATCTGGTAGAATCGTAACCATAGAATACGACCCTAATCGAAATGCATACATTTGTCTCATACACTATGGGGATGGTGAGAAGAGATATATTTTACATCCCAGAGGGGCTATAATTGGAGATACTATTGTTTCTGGTACAAAAGTTCCTATATCAATGGGAAATGCCCTACCTTTGAGTGCGGTTTGAACTATTGATTTACGTAATTGGAAGTAACCAATTAGGTTTACGACGAAACCTAGAAATCGATCACTGATCCAATTTGACTACCTCTACGGGATAGACCTCAACAGAAAACTGTTGAGTAACGGCAGCAAGTGATTGAGTTCAGTAGTTCCTCATAGAAAATTATTGGCTCTAGAGATATGGTAATATGGAGAAGACAAAATTGTTTGAAGCACGCACAGAACCGGAAGCGCCCCTTGTTTCAAAGAGAGGAGGACGGGTTATTCACATTTAATTTGATGGTCAGAGGCAAATTGAAAGCTAAGCAGTGGTAATTAAGA
>NW_028259992.1:0-29222 GCF_056163025.1 Triticum urartu | reverse complement strand
GCTTTCTTGGTATCCTAAATATAAGATTAATACTTCAAGTTGCTGAGTTGAGAAAGAGATGGTTGAATCAAAAGAATTCCTTTTTTGAAGTTCAATTTTTATCAGAGGACAATATGAATATTATACCTTGTTCCATTAAAACACTCAAGGGGTTATACGATATATCGGGTGTAGAAGTAGGCCAACACTTCTATTGGCAAATAGGAGGTTTCCAAATTCATGCCCAAGTACTCATCACTTCTTGGGTCGTAATTACTATCTTGCTAGGTTCAGTTGTCATAGCTGTTCGGAATCCACAAACCATCCCGACCGACGGTCAGAATTTTTTTGAATATGTCCTTGAGTTTATTCGAGACTTGAGCAAAACTCAGATTGGAGAAGAATATGGTCCCTGGGTTCCCTTTATTGGAACTATGTTCCTTTTTATTTTTGTTTCGAATTGGTCGGGTGCTCTTTTACCTTGGAAAATTATAGAGTTACCCCATGGGGAATTAGCAGCGCCCACGAATGATATAAATACTACTGTTGCTTTAGCTTTACTCACGTCAGCGGCATATTTTTATGCTGGTCTTAGCAAAAAAGGATTGAGCTATTTCGAGAAATATATTAAACCAACTCCAATCCTTTTACCAATTAACATCCTAGAAGATTTCACAAAACCATTATCGCTTAGCTTTCGACTTTTCGGGAATATATTGGCGGATGAATTAGTCGTTGTTGTTCTTGTTTCTTTAGTCCCCTTAGTAATCCCTATACCGGTCATGTTTCTTGGATTATTTACAAGCGGTATTCAAGCTCTTATTTTTGCAACATTAGCCGCAGCCTATATAGGTGAATCCATGGAGGGTCATCATTGAATTGACTCTTTTTGGAAATAGTATTTTTTTTTTTTGCAGCTTAGCTCAATTCATGCATGGTTCCAGATAATCTGCTTGGTTGCAAAAAAATAGTTAGAAATGCGTATGAATATATAGCCTAGAGTTGTAGGAGAGAGAATAGAATAGACTATATTATGGAATTTTCAAAGTATATATGCATTAAGGAGGGTGGAGTCAGGCTAGATCTATACTATAATATCCTTAATGTCTATAAGTGGAGTCCTCTTTTATGCAGGTTTCCACTTTAAGCAATGATTTTAGAATCCGATTCAATAGAAAATGAGAAAATATGCAAACAAAATAGAAGAAACAAATGTATATATATAGGATATTATATTATATATTCCTAGGTTAGATTCATTATCTAATCCGATATATGGATATGGAATTCCCTTCTATGTAGTTCGGACAATTCACATTATCATTTCAATTTGATTTCAATTTGTACTTTTTAGTTACTTTACTTCTCCCCAATAGAGCTTAGAAGTAAGAATTTATTGGTTGATTGTATCCTTAACCATTTCTTTTTTTTGACACGAGGAACTACTCACCATGAATCCACTAATTGCTGCTGCTTCTGTTATTGCTGCTGGATTGGCCGTAGGGCTTGCTTCTATTGGACCTGGAGTTGGTCAAGGTACTGCTGCAGGACAAGCTGTAGAAGGTATTGCGAGACAGCCAGAAGCAGAAGGTAAAATACGAGGTACTTTATTGCTTAGTCTAGCTTTTATGGAAGCTTTAACAATTTATGGACTAGTTGTGGCACTAGCGCTTTTATTTGCGAACCCTTTTGTTTAATCTTAAAAAAAAAATTCTTTCGATTTCGATTAGATACTTTTTTCTTTTTTTAGTAAATTGGTATTTGCTTCCACAATTCCAATTATATCAATACTTTATTTAATTTACTCCTATTTATTACTCCTGGAATTATCTATTTATCGGGACAGATAATACCCCATTCTAGGAAGGGCTGAGTTGAGTATTATTAATTTAGAAGATATGCTCACCTTCTTATTTCCCGTCCTTAGTTTAGGAAAGTGGAAAGTTTTTTCCTTTTATTTTAGGAATTTTGGGAACAGAACATTTCAACAAAGGAAGTCTTTCACCGGTCAAACAAGACGTAAGACTTAATCTAAAAGAAATTACTAGATTGAATCTATTTGCATTAAAAAAACCGATCAAAAAAGGGCGAGCGAAGTAAGTGATCGAAAAACTTTGTTCTTTGTTCGTCCTATCTATAAGAGGAGAGCATATGAAAAATGTAACCCATTCTTTCGTTTTTTTAGCTCACTGGCCATCCGCTGGCAGTTTCGGGCTTAATACCGATATTTTAGCAACAAATCTAATAAATCTAACTGTAGTGGTTGGTGTTTTGATTTTTTTTGGAAAGGGAGTGTGTGCGAGTTGTCTATTTCAAGAATAGATTGGATCTATCCGGCTGCACTTTATAATATTTTTTAGTATTTTTCGGATAAATAAGAAAAGGGTGCACGATCTCGACGAATTACTTCTGAATAAATTCAGAAATCATATGGAAGAACCATAGCATTTCGCGACTCATTGGTAAATCAACTTTGATTCTCTATAAACCAAGAATGTGAGACCATTAACACGGTTAAAGCTAAACTGCTTGAAGTCCAGGCAAAAAGAGGTACTCTTTCTACAACTATATTAGTATTAGTACCAATTTAAACGGGAAATAGCTAATGTAAAATTTATCTGATATAGAACACTCATATCGATAAAATGGTTTGAACTATTTACTAGAAAAAAAAGGGGGCACCCTGCCCTTTTTTAACCAATGCCGAATCGACGACCTATGTATAAAAAAGAGAAATTTTTTGGATTTGAAGAAAAAAAAAATAAAAAAGAATTCTATTAATTTTCATTTTCCATTTATTTAGTTAGTTTTTCTTAATGAAATTGAAATTATTAACTAGAGGGCAAATAAAAATAAAGAAACAACTTTGCTGACCATGATATATTTTTATCTAGGCGGAAGAGTCCTCTTAATATTTATCTAGTCTTATATAGGTTTCGGTATATTGAAATATAAACATAAAAAAGAAGATAGAGGATAGGCTCATTACTTAAAAAAAAGATATGGAAATAGCTATAGAAAAAAAAAAAGGAGCGTGAGAGCCAAATGAATCGAAAGATTCATGTTTGGTTCGGGAAGAGATCATAAAAGTTGTAAACTTACAAAATAATCTACTTTCATTAAAAGATTTATTAGATAATCGAAAACAGAGGATCTTGAGTACTATTCGAAATTCAGAAGAATTGCGTAGAGGGACCATTGAGCAACTCGAAAAAGCTCGGATTCGATTACAGAAAGTCGAACTAGAAGCGGATGAGTATCGAATGAATGGATACTCTGAGATAGAACGAGAAAAAGCAAATTTGATTAATGCTACTTCTATTAGTTTGGAACAATTGGAAAAGTCTAAAAACGAAACCCTTTATTTTGAAAAACAAAGGGCAATGAATCAGGTCCGACAGCGGGTTTTCCAACAGGCCGTACAAGGAGCTCTAGGAACTCTGAATAGTTGTTTGAATACCGAGTTACATTTCCGTACGATTCGTGCTAATATTGGCATTCTCGGGTCCCTGGAATGGAAGAAATAATTAAATTAATTAGGCCTTGAACTTCTACTTTCGTTTAGAATTTAGGCATTATTTTTCCCCTTGCTTCCGAAAAAAGAGTCAAGAAACACTAATGGCAACCCTTCGAGTCGACGAAATTCATAAAATTCTCCGCGAACGTATTGAACAATATAATAGGAAAGTAGGGATTGAGAATATAGGTCGCGTAGTTCAAGTGGGGGATGGGATTGCTCGTATTATAGGTCTTGGTGAAATAATGTCAGGTGAATTAGTCGAATTTGCAGAAGGTACTAGGGGTATTGCTCTGAATTTGGAATCCAAAAATGTTGGGATTGTATTAATGGGCGATGGGTTGATGATACAAGAGGGAAGTTTTGTAAAAGCAACAGGAAGAATTGCTCAGATACCCGTGAGTGAGGCTTACTTGGGTCGTGTTGTAAATGCTCTGGCTAAACCTATTGATGGGAAAGGCGAAATTATAGCTTCCGAATCTCGCTTAATTGAATCTCCTGCTCCAAGTATAATTTCCAGGCGTTCCGTATACGAACCTCTTCAAACAGGGCTTATTGCTATCGATTCGATGATCCCTATAGGGCGCGGTCAGCGAGAGTTAATTATTGGGGACAGACAGACTGGCAAAACAGCAGTAGCCACAGATACAATTCTCAATCAAAAAGGGCAAGGTGTAATATGTGTTTATGTAGCTATCGGTCAAAGAGCATCCTCCGTAGCTCAAGTAGTAACTACTTTCCATGAGGAGGGGGCCATGGAATACACTATTGTAGTAGCTGAAATGGCGGATTCACCTGCTACATTACAATACCTCGCTCCTTATACGGGAGCAGCCCTGGCTGAGTATTTTATGTACCGCGAACGGCATACTTTAATAATTTATGATGATCTCTCCAAACAGGCACAAGCTTATCGCCAAATGTCCCTTCTATTAAGAAGACCTCCCGGACGTGAGGCTTATCCAGGGGATGTTTTTTATTTGCATTCACGCCTTTTAGAAAGAGCCGCTAAATTAAATTCTCTTTTAGGCGAAGGAAGTATGACCGCTTTACCAATAGTTGAGACTCAATCTGGAGACGTTTCCGCCTATATTCCTACTAATGTAATCTCCATTACAGATGGACAAATATTCTTATCTGCGGATCTATTCAATGCCGGAATTCGACCCGCTATTAATGTGGGTATTTCTGTTTCCAGAGTAGGATCCGCGGCTCAAATTAAAGCCATGAAACAAGTAGCTGGCAAATCAAAATTGGAACTAGCGCAATTCGCAGAGTTACAAGCCTTTGCACAATTCGCCTCTGCTCTCGATAAAACAAGTCAGAATCAATTGGCAAGGGGTCGACGATTAAGGGAATTGCTTAAACAATCCCAGGCAAATCCTCTCCCAGTGGAAGAGCAGATAGCTACTATTTATACCGGAACAAGAGGATATCTTGATTCGTTAGAAATTGAACAGGTAAATAAATTTCTGGATGAGTTACGTAAACATCTAAAAGATACTAAACCTCAATTCCAAGAAATTATATCTTCTAGCAAGACATTCACCGAGCAAGCGGAAATCCTTTTGAAGGAAGCTATTCAGGAACAGCTGGAACGGTTTTCTCTTCAGTAACAAATAAATTTTGCATGTCTACTCTTGTTAGTAGAATAGGAATCGTTGAGAAAGCTTTTTCATTTGAATCATGCAAAAAAGTTTTCTTTGTTTTTAGTTTAGTATAGTTATTTAAAGAATAGATAGAAATAAGATTGCGTCCAATAGGATTTGAACCTATACCAAAGGTTTAGAAGACCTCTGTCCTATCCATTAGACAATGGACGCTTTTCTTTCATATTTTATTCTTTCTTTTATTTTTTTGCTTCTTCCGAGAAAAAACTGTTAGACCAAAACTCTTTTAGGAAATCAAAAAATCCAGATACAAATGCATGATGTATATATTATATCATGCATATATCATAAAGAAGGAGTATGGAGGCGGTAGTGGGAATCGAACCCGCAACCCCAAGGTTATGAGCCTTATGAGCTACCAAACTGCTCTATACTCTTAAACTAAAGAGGGGTAACTAGTGGATAAAAGAGGGTTGGATACGCCCCTCTACCAATATCTATACAAATAGAATAGTCCATTTATACAGAATGGTAAAGAGGGCTCCTCTATGATTATCAATTCCAGAAATCCATACAAATACGAAAGGGTATTTTATCCTTACCAACTGGATCTTGTTGCACCCGGTAACAAACATTCATAAACCATTTCTCGAAGTACGTGTCCGGATAGCCCAAAATGTCGATAGTTAGCTCTAGGTCTTCCGGTCAAAAAACAACGTCGATGAAGGCGTGTAGGTGCACTATTACGCGGTAGGGATTGCAATTTTTCTCGCATTTTCGTTTTTTCACTCAAACTCAAGGGAGAAACTTTGCTTCTTATCTTTTTTTTTAAAGATTGACGAATCAAATGATATTTCTGTTCTAATTTCTGCCGCTTCTTCTCCCTCTGAATCAAACTTTTTTTTGCCATAATGTGTCGTTGCTATTATTACCAAGTATACGGTTCTAATCCTAGATGGAAAAATAAATAGAAAAAGAAATCTAAAAAGGCAGATCCTCCCTCTCTATCAAGAGTAATGAACTAGGTGCTGATACAGTACAAAAAAACAAACTAAATTAACCAAACTTGCCTGATGTTGAGGCAATCAAGAAAGCTGCATAAGTGAATATATAACCCACGGAAAAGTGAGCTAATCCAACCAATCTTGCTTGCACAATGGAAAGAGCCACGGGCTTATCTCTCCAGCGAATTAAATTAGCTAAAGGTGTGCGTTCATGAGCCCATGCTAAAGTCTCAATTAATTCCTGCCAATACCCCCGCCAGGAAATTAAGAACATAAATCCAGTAGCCCAAACAAGATGTCCAAATAAGAACATCCACGCCCATACCGATAAACTATTCATCCCAAAAGGATTATATCCATTGATAAGTTGTGAAGAGTTTAACCATAGGTAATCTCTTAACCATCCCATCAAATAAGTGGAGGATTCATTAAATTGTGAAACGTTGCCCTGCCATAATGTGATATGTTTCCAATGCCAATAAAAAGTAACCCACCCAATGGTATTTAACATCCAGAAAACTGCCAAATAAAATGCGTCCCAAGCAGAAATATCACAAGTACCGCCGCGCCCTGGGCCGTCACAAGGAAAACTATATCCAAAATCCTTTTTATCTGGCATTAATTTGGAACCGCGTGCATCTAAAGCGCCCTTTACTAAAATCAATGTAGTTGTATGCAAACCTAGAGCAATAGCATGATGAACCAAGAAATCCCCAGGTCCTATTGTTAAGAAAAGCGAATTACTATTCTCATTAACAGCATTCAACCATCCGGGCAACCATAGGCTTCGACCCGCATTGAAAGCGGGGCCATTCGTTGAAGATAAGAGTATATCGAACCCATATGTCGTCTTGCCATGAGCAGATTGTATCCATTGGGCAAATATAGGTTCGATCAAGATTTGCTTTTCTGGAGTACCAAAAGCAAGCATGACGTCGTTATGAACATAAAGGCCCAAGGTATGGAATCCTAGAAAGAGGCTAGCCCAACTTAAATGAGATATGATAGCTTCTTTATGGTCTAACATTCTTGCCAATACATTATCCTCATTCTGTTCCGGATTGTAATCCCTAATGAAAAAAATAGCTCCATGAGCAAAAGCCCCTGTCATGATGAACCCTGCAATATATTGGTGATGAGTATATAAAGCAGCTTGAGTAGTAAAGTCTTGTGCTATGAATGCATAAGGAGGTAAAGAGTACATATGTTGAGCTACTAAGGAAGTAATAACCCCTAAAGAAGCTAGAGCAAGACCTAACTGAAAATGAATCGAATTGTTGATTGTGTCATAAAGGCCCTTATGCCCACGCCCTAATCGACCCCCCGGAGGAGTATGCGCTTCTAAAAGATCTTTAATACTGTGCCCAATTCCGAAGTTAGTTCGATACATGTGACCGGCAATGAGAAAAATAAATGCAATAGCTAAATGATGGTGAGCCATATCGGTCAGCCACAAACTTTGTGTTTGTGGATGGAATCCCCCAAGAAGAGTTAGAATGGCAGTTCCCGCTCCTTGAGCGGTACCAAATAAATGATTACTCGAATCAGGGTTTTGGGCATAAAGATTCCATTGACCCGTCAAAAGGGGTCCCAACCCCTGGGGATAGGGTAATACATCTAAGAAATTATTCCATCGAACGTACTCCCCCCTGGATGCGGGAATAGCAACATGAACTAAATGTCCTGTCCAAGCCAAAGAACTTACCCCGAAAAGTCCTGACAAATGATGATTGAGACGAGATTCCGCGTTTTTGAACCACGAAAGGCTTGGTTTCCATTTGGGTTGTAGATGTAACCAACCCGCTATTAAGGACAGCGTAGAAAGAAATAATAGAAAAAGAGCTCCAGTATAAAGATCCTCATTGGTGCGTAATCCTATTGTATACCACCACTGATAAACTCCAGAATAAGCAATATTCACTGGACCAGCAGCACCTCCTCGAGTAAAGGCTTCCACAGCGGGTTGACCAAAATGAGGATCCCAAATCGCATGAGCAATAGGTCTTACGTGTAAAGGATCCTGTATCCATGATTCAAAATTTCCTTGCCAAGCTACATGAAACAGATTTCCGGACGTCCATAGAAAGATTATTGCTAATTGCCCAAAGTGAGAAGCAAAAATGTTCTGATAAAGACGTTCTTCAGTAATATCATCATGACTTTCGAAATCATGTGCGGTAGCAATACCAAACCAAATACGACGAGTAGTGGGGTCCTGAGCTAAGCCTTGGCTAAACCTGGGAAATCTTAATTCCATAATGCCTTTCAAATCCTCCTAGCCACTATCCTACTGCAATAATTCTCGCTAAGAAGAATGCCCATGTCGTGGCAATTCCACCCAGAAGGTAATGGGTTACTCCTACAGCGCGTCCTTGTATAATGCTCAAGGCTCTAGGCTGAGTAGCAGGAGCAACTTTTAATTTGTTATGAGCCCAAACGATAGATTCAATGAGTTCTTGCCAATAACCACGGCCGCTGAATAAAAACATTAAACTGAAGGCCCAGACAAAATGAGCACCTAAGAAAAAAAGACCATATGCAGATAATGAAGAACCATAAGACTGAATGACTTGCGATGCCTGTGCCCACAAGAAATCTCGAAGCCACCCATTAATCGTAATGGAACTCTGTGCAAAGTTTCCCCCTGTAATATGAGTTACCACCCCTTGATCACTTATAGTACCCCAAACATCCGACTGCATTTTCCAACTGAAATGGAAAATGACTACCGAAATTGCATTGTACATCCAGAATAAACCTAAGAAAACATGATCCCAGGCGGATACTTGACATGTTCCCCCTCGGCCAGGCCCATCGCAAGGAAAGCGAAAACCTAGATTTGCTTTATCGGGTATCAAACGGGAACTCCGAGCAAATAAAACACCTTTCAAAAGTATTAATACAGTCACATGTATGGTAAATGCATGAATGTGATGGACTAAAAAATCTGCGGTTCCTAATGGAATAGGTAACAAAGCCACTTTGCCACCTACTGCTACTAACTCGCCGCCTCCCCACGTTAAGCTAGTACTTGTTGTTGCACCAGGAGCTGTTACGCCAGGCGCAGTAGCATGGATATTTTGTACCCATTGAGCAAAGATAGGTTGTAATTGTATGGCAGTATCCGAAAACATATCTTGTGGACGGCCTAAAGCACTCATGGTATCATTATGAATGTACAAGCCAAAACTGTGAAAACCTAGAAATATACATACCCAGTTAAGGTGGGATATGATTGCATCGCGGTGTCTAAGGACGCGATCTAATAGATCGTTGTATCGAGTAGTTGGATCATAGTCTCTTACCATAAAAATTGCTGCATGTGCAGCAGCACCGACTATTAGAAATCCGCCAATCCACATGTGGTGTGTGAACAAGGAAAGTTGTGTACCATAGTCAGTAGCTAGGTATGGATAGGGAGGCATAGAATACATATGATGAGCTACAACAATGGTTGTAGAGCCTAGCATAGCTAGGTTAAGAGATAATTGAGCATGCCATGACGTTGTTAAGATTTCATAAAGACCCTTATGGCCTTGTCCTGTAAATGGGCCCTTGTGAGCCTCCAAAATATCTTTAAGTCCATGGCCAATACCCCAATTGGTCCTATACATATGACCTGCGATTAGGAAAAGAATAGCAATAGCTAAATGATGGTGCGCAATATCGGTCAGCCAGAGACCACCGGTTACTGGATCTAGTCCTCCGCGAAAAGTCAGAAATTCTGCGTATTTGGACCAATTTAAAGTGAAAAAAGGGGTTGCTCCTTCGGCAAAACTAGGATAAAGTTGAGCCAAAAGGTCCCGATTCAAGATAAATTCATGAGGAAGTGGTATCTCTTTAGGATCCACCCCAGCGTCAAGAAATTGGTTAATTGGTAAAGATACATGAATTTGGTGCCCCGCCCAAGAAAGAGACCCAAGTCCTAATAATCCCGCTAAGTGGTGATTCAACATGGATTCTACATCTTGGAACCAGGCCAATTTGGGAGCGGCTTTGTGATAATGGAACCAACCAGCAAAAAGCATTAACGCTGCAAAAATCAATGCACCAATTGCAGTACAATAGAGTTGTAATTCACTAGTTATTCCAGATGCTCGCCAAAGCTGAAAAAAACCAGAGGTTATTTGGATTCCTCGGAAACCCCCGCCTACATCACCATTCAATATTTCTTGCCCTACTATAGGCCAAACTACCTGAGCACTGGGTCCAATGTGAGTAGGATCACTTAGCCATGCTTCATAATTGGAAAAACGGGCGCCATGAAAGTACATGCCACTCAACCAAAGAAAGATAATGGAAAGTTGCCCGAAATGAGCACTAAAGACTTTTCGAGAAATCTCCTCCAAATCACCAGTATGACTATCGAAATCGTGAGCATCAGCATGTAGGTTCCAGATCCAAGTGGTAGTATCAGGGCCCTTAGCTAGTGTTCTTGAGAAATGGCCGGGTCTGGCCCATTCCTCAAAAGATGTTTTTACAGGATCCCTATCCACAACAATTTTTACTTCTGGTTCCGGCGAACGAATAATCATTAAGTCCTCCTCTTTCCGGACAAGACATACAAAGAGACCCGCCAACTGTCTTTTTAGTGAATCTTTGAAAGATATATATTTTGAAAGATAGATTTTGAAAGATAGATTTTGAAAGATAGATATTGTGATTAGTTCTTTTCTTTACTATCTACCATCCTTCTATTTTTTTTTTAGTTATTCACTGGAGCAATTATATATTGAAGTCAATCCGAGGCAAGTGTTCGGGTCTATTATGACATAAAGATTAGGTGCCTAACGGACATTGTTTATCTTGAAAAACAAATATTTCTCGACGTAAGAAAAAAATCTTTTTTATTTTTAATTTAAGAAACTAGTGTATTTTTTTTGAGGGCATAAGCTCCTATCTATATCTACTTTCCTTGAGCATAATATAGGGTTTTTTATTTGATTCTAAATTCCAAGATAACTCATTAGAATTATTAATAAGATGGTCCTAATATATTAGCAATATTTAGATTGCCCCCTCTTTTTATTCACTTTATTACTTCTATTCTAGACCCTATCCCTATGGTTTATTCTTATGAAATATCATATAAAATAGAAGGTATAAGAAATGGATATAATGAAATTCTTGATTCGATCTTACGACCTAATTTATTTGATTAATGGATCAACAACCAAACCACCCATTTTATGAAAAAGAAGGAGCATGGTCTTATTCAAATTCAAAGCGCTTCGTAATCTTCAACCAGTTCTGTGCTTCAATATAATTTCCCGGAGTAAGCGCTATAGCTTGTTTCCAATATTCAGCAGCTTGATCAAACCAAGCTTCCGCAATTTCCGAATCACCCTGTAGAATGGCCTGTTCTCCTCGGTCGGAATAGGAAGTTCCTTCCCTTAGAACCGTACTTGAGAGTTTCCTACCTCATACGGCTCAGAAATTGCTATCTGAATTTCCCCTATCTTAACTGAATTCGATTTATCAAAAATCGATCCAATTTGTTCTTGGGTTAAGCAGAAGAAATTAATTACCTAAGTTTCAAACCCTAATTTTTATCAATAATCAGTTTGATCTTTTTTCCCACCTTCAGAAGAATGAAGCATAGATAGATATAGAGCCTTCGTTCAAATTTTCTGAGAGGTAACTATCCCGGTTTCATATATGAAATCTCTATAGAATCCTTGAAAAAGACTTTTTTCCATAAGAAAGAAAAAAGAACTTACTATCTTTGGGATCTGATACTACACCGCTGCTTAATCCCTTAGTGGATCGGCTCTATTACATAAGCGGATTCCTAAATTTTGCCCCATATCATGGGATAAGTAAGCAGTTTTTTTTAGTTGTATCGACCCAGTCGCTCACTAATTGATCTTTACGGTGCTTTCTCTATCAATTTGAGAAACTTTATCCATAGAGTAGTAGTATAGGCCATACTTTCTTCGTTTTTTGATTCTCGTGAAGTGTCCTTCCTTCCTACAGCTGATAGGGAAAAATCGTTGTTTTTACGATCCCTATGTAGAAAGCCCTTTTTTTCTAGTATTTACTAGAAAATTTGATCCTCTCTTTTTTTTTTTTCTTTCTATAGTGGAGATAGTCGCACGTAATGACAGATCACGGCCATATTATTAAAAGCTTGCGGTAAGAAGGGGTTTCGTTCTAGTGCCCGGAAATAATATTCCAAAGCCTTTGTATGCTCTCCATTGCTTGTGTGTATAAGGCCTATGTTATAGAGTATATAACTTCGATCATAGGGATCGATTTCTAGTCGCGTAGCTTCATAATAATTTTGCAAAGCTTCCGCATAATTTCCTTCGGATTGAGCCAACATCCGTTACGGTCGTTCATTCTATTCAAAAAATCTCCGTTCCAAAACCGTACATGAGGTTTTCATCTCATACGGCTCCTCCCTTCTGTACATAATAGTACTAAGCGAAATAATCTATAGAATCAAAATAGAATTAGTCCCGTCTCATTATGAACCGAAAGGGGCTGGTATTTTTCCAAGAAATCTCTAGCCAACCTTCCCACAAGAGGTTTTTCTTAACACCAATGAATTCTATTAATGCTAGAGGAAAACGATAGCTCCAATAATTTCTTTGTTCTCAACGCCTCCTATTTAGAGGAATTAGCTACTTCAACGATCTTTGATGGTTATAGGGGTATCCAAAGTACAAACCTGATGGTTGTTTGTTATCCCAACCATTCTTCCCAGCCCTGATACCGATCAGGAAAGGGGTAATTTCTAACAAAGTTTTTCTCTTGTTGATTCCTATTTCTAGGTGTAGTGCTTTTCTCCCCTATGCTGCCTACGGATACTAATAGAGTAGGATTGGCCTGTAATCCATACCATACCATATCCTGTAGGTGTAACCTTTCGCTCAATACTCAAATCTACAATTGAAGTATCTGAAGCCGCATCAATCGAGGATACACGACGGAAGGAATTGTTAGTTCGCCTCACCTTCCCGAAGCGTGGGTTTGTTTGCTTTACAAATTTGGTTCTCTCTATGCCAACCCCCCTCTCTTTTTCGTAAGACTGAGGTATAGGTAGGGCTAAAAAAAAGCAAAAAAAAGAGTCAAATCGCACCATCTCTATAATAAGTAAATGCCTTTTTTTCTCCTGAGGTTGTCGGAATTATTCGCAATAAAATATTGGCTACAATTGAGGAGGTCTTATCAATGAAATTTCCATTTCCACGGGATCTAGGCATAATTCCCAACCCATTCTATATAGAATTGTTTTCATTCCTTCACAATAATAACATAAAAACAAACACATTCGATTCTTATAATTATAAATAGATTGATCCATATGCTCTACTCTAAATCCATATGCTTTAAATGGATAAGAGAGATATGGATTTTCCGCTCAGCTCAAATTGTATCCTTTTCCTTCTGCTTGGACACGAAGAGATATGAAATATTTGACTAAGACTGGATTTCATTCCACTTTCCTATTTCTGAACAACAACTTATGTTATCAACTATTTCGTGTTTTCAAAGTTATTAATTGTCTCATACCCTATTTTTGATTTCGATAGTATGGTGTAGCGTATCTTATGCAAACGGAATTCTAAGGTTTCTTTATTTTATTATGCAATAAGAAGAATTCTTCCATTTTCTTTTTCTTTAGTTGCGGGAAAACCCAAATTAAAACTTTTATTTTATAGCGAGCGCAATTTCTAGTAAAAAATCCTGTATCCTTCCACTTAGATCAAAAGGAATTTTTCCAATAGAACTATGGAACCCCCGAGTGGTTGCGGTTGTACCTGTACTGCAGGAATAAGAAAACTCGCTATTCACTCAGTTTATTTTCCATAATAAGTTATGTAGGAGAGATGGCCGAGCGGTTCAAGGCGTAGCATTGGAACTGCTATGTAGACTTTTGTTTACCGAGGGTTCGAATCCCTCTCTTTCCGTTTTTCTTAATTCATCAACGTTAAGGATCACAATGTATCAAATCAAATAACAATTTTTTCCAGCAATAATATAATATCTTATATTATCTTATTTTGATTTAATAGAAATTAGAAATTCTCTATAGCAAATTACTGTGGTATGTAAAATACACATAGAGGAAAAAAGAAAAAAGGATCCTAATCCTAGGGTTAATCAATTTTAGCTAGTTGATGGGAAAATACAAATTAATGGTAATGGTCTTAGGGCGATTTAGTTCGGGGAAAGGGGAAGGGGAAGAAAATTCTATGAACCTTTCCTTTTTTCGTTAAGTTCAAGTCTGACGAGAGTAATATTCTACAACTAACAACTCATTTATTTTGAGACCGACCCACTTCCTATCTAGGATTTTATTTACTAGTCCTTTATATTCCAACGTGTCAATCGCCAAATGCTTTGGCAATTTCCCCGGGTCCGATGAAGCAATATAATTTTGAACCAGACCTTTTGATCTTTGGTTATCTTTCGTAGTAATAATATCTCGGGGTTTGCAACGAAAACTTGGTATATTGACTATACGACCATTAACTAAAATATGTCTATGGTTGACTAATTGGCGGGCCCCAGGAATGGTTGAAGCCATACCCAATCGAAAAAGGATATTATCCAAACGCATTTCAAGTAATTGTAGTAAAACCTGGCCTGTTGACCTTTTTGCTTTTCCAGCGATATGTACATATCTAAGTAATTGTCGTTCTGTCAGACCATAATGAAAACGCAATTTCTGTTTTTCTTGAAGACGAATACGATATTGCTCCTTTTTCCCAGAATTGAATTTTTTTTTAAGATTACTTCCGGATTTAGGTGTTTTTCTAGTGAGTCCTGGTAAAGCTCCCAGACGGCGTATTTTTTTTAAACGAGGTCCTCGATAACGGGACATGAAGACTCCTTTTTTTATTTTATTGAAATTTCATTTTACACAATTAATTTCATTGTATTTACATTACAGAATACATCGAAATTAAAACTGAATTAAACTACAGGATAAACAGAGTAAAATCAACTAAAGTACCCCAAAAAATGGAATTTCATCAAAATCTTTTTTTTTTGTATATATATTATTTATTTTATTGTTTTGTATCTAGCAAAATTGTAAGGTAAAAAACATAAAAGATCCTGGATTCTCCATTTAATTCGGAAAAAAAGAGATTCTTGTTCGTAGAACATCGATAGAGAAAAAAAAGCCGACTATCGGATTTGAACCGATGACCCTCGCATTACAAATGCGATGCTCTAACCTCTGAGCTAAGTGGGCTTACATAACGGAAATAGTGTAACAAATAGAAATAGGTATAGTATAGGAAATCCGTAAAATCTCAGATATTAGTTATTAATCTTAGCTATTAACTAGTTCTAAATTTGAAGTTATACTTATAAAAATAAAAAAATACTAAAACTTCTTAAAGATAAAGTTAGCTTGATATGCTTAACTATAGGATATTAAAAAATAAAATTATAGAATTTATTGGTATTTTCATTCGATCATTATAGACTTTATTATTTGTTAATAATTTGAGGATTAATATTTCACTAAGGGGAACATAGAGTCAGAGTAAATAAAATTGCTAATTCTGATTAGAAAAAAAGAATAAATATCAAGCGTTATAGTATAATTTTGAATACTATAAAAAAGTAAGACGGGAGGTGGGGGAGATAAAAACTTTTGGATATATTGATTCGGATTGAATTGCAAATACATCAAGGATAGAATCAATTCAATTCTGAATTGCAATAAGCAAGCGAGGTCTCTCAAATAGAGTCGAACTGAACTGCTAGACTACGTTGAGTGATGAACTCAATGATTCAAAAAAAAAACTAAGAGATGGATGAAATTACACAAGGAATCCTGGTCTCAAAGAAGAGGGAAATGGGGATATGGCGAAATCGGTAGACGCTACGGACTTGATTGTATTGAGCCTTGGTATGGAAACCTGCTAAGTGGTAACTTCCAAATTCAGAGAAACCCTGGAATTAAAAAAGGGCAATCCTGAGCCAAATCCGTGTTTTGAGAAAACAAGGGGTTCTCGAACTAGAATACAAAGGAAAAGGATAGGTGCAGAGACTCAATGGAAGCTGTTCTAACGAATCGAGTTAATTACGTTGTGTTGTTAGTGGAATTCCTTCTAGTTCTAAATTAGAGAAAGAGGGGTTTTATACCTTATACATTTAATAAACACGTATAGATACTGACATAGCAAACGATTAATCACAGAACTCATATTATATTCTAATTATAATATAGGTTCTTTATCTTTTTTAAAAATGAAATTAGAAATGATAATGATTATGAAATAAAAAACTCATATCATAATTTTTTTTTTTCATTATTGTGAATCCACTCCAATCGAATATTGAATAATCAAATTCTTCAATTAAAATTCAAAGTTTTCGAGATCTTTAAAAAAGTGGATTAATCGGACGAGGACAAAGAGAGAGTCCCATTCTACATGTCAATACTGACAACAATGAAATTTCTAGTAAAAGGAAAATCCGTCGACTTTATAAGTTGTGAGGGTTCAAGTCCCTCTATCCCCAAATCCTCTTTTATTCCCTAACTATACTATATTATTATTATTTATCCTCTTTTTTTTTTTCTTTTTATCAATGCACTTTTTTTTCTTTTTATCAATGCAATGGGTTTAAGATTCATTAGCTTTCTCATTCTACTCTTTCACAAAGGAATGCGAAGAGAACTCAATGGATCTTATCCTATTCATTGAATAGATTTCTTTTTTATTAGAGTATCGGCAAGAAATCTTGGTTATTCACTCTATTTTTAAGTTTTATTTAAGTAAACCATGCACAATGCATAGGACTACCCCCCCCATTTTCAAATTTAAAATTTGAAATACTTTAATTAATTTTTAGTCCTTTTAATTGACATAGATACAAATACTCTACTAGGATGATGCACAAGAAAAGGTCAGGATAGCTCAGTTGGTAGAGCAGAGGACTGAAAATCCTCGTGTCACCAGTTCAAATCTGGTTCCTGGCAGAGAAAAAAAAAAAAAAGATCCACCGAATAGGTATTGATCCAAATACCTCGAGATGGATTGTGATACATATTCATTAATAATATTTATTCATCTAAGTGGATAAATCTATAATATAAATATAGAGGCACTTCTTTTTCTTTTTAAAGAAGTTTTAAAATATATCTTTTCTTTATGATAAAGAAGGGGGTGAGATTCCCCTTTATTTTTTTGCGTTTCTTAATTTTGTATTCCGCTATTCCGACGAATATTTTTTTAGTCTTGCTTATCTTTATCTTATCTTATTTTCCTAGTTGTGCTAAGTAATGTGCGCGGTACAAAGTTCCTGGTAGAGAACTTCTTTGAGTCATCCTATTTTTCTGTTCATATGAAGGAAATTAATATGCGATTTTCAAAATAGGGGAATCCAAATGAAACCCTTTTTTTGCTCAGTCTATCTGGAATGCTTTTGTATAATTAGGAATTAATTATAAATAGGTATTCCGTTTCATCTAGGAAAAGAACCTAAAAATATTCCTTGACTTGAATAAAATCTGGAGTTGTGTTGTATAAGTGAGCATGAATTTCTTATCATTCAATGAGCATCTTGTATTTCATAAAAATTGGGGGTTATATAATCCTTACGTAAGGGCCAGCCTATCCAACTTTCAGGCATTAGGATACGTTTAAGGCGCGGATGATTATCATAAGAGATTCCCACCATATCATAAGATTCGCGTTCTTGAAAATCGGCACTTCTCCAAATCCAGAAGACAGACGGAATTCTAGGATTATCCTTTTGGGCAAAGACTTTTATGCAGACTTCTTCTGGATTATCTATACCATATTGTATTCTCGTAAGATGATACACGCTAGCTAAAGATCCACCGGGTGCTACATCATAAGCACATTGGGAGCGTAAATAATTGTAACCATATACATATAAAATGACAGCAATGGAATCCCAATCCCCTGCTTTTATTTGTAAAGTCTCTATTCCTCGGTGATCAAAGCCCAAAGATCTATGAACCACCTCATGTTTGACTAGCCAATTAGATAACCAACCCTGCTGCATTGTCTTCATCTCTCCCTCTTTGTATAAATATTTCACATTTCGGATGCAAGTTTGAAAGATTGCCCTGCTTTTTATTTTTCTACACAAAAGAGCCCCTCTCCTAATTCACTAATTTGTAGGAAGGTACTGAACTTTTGGATTTGAAAAAAGTTTCAGAAGATATATCTAATGTAGATGGTGATTGATAGAGCAATTCTTGCTCATAAGTTCCTGTATGAGTACTGCGCCTAACATAAAGCTTGTGACTGGTAGTAAAACATCTATTTTTATTTTGAGATAGAGTTTGATCCTCAACTATTTCTCGCGATATCTTCTTACGAAGTTTTGTTAGGGCATCTATAACTGCCTCCGGTTTAGGTGGGCAGCCCGGCAAGTAGACATCCACAGGAATTAACTTATCAACTCCCCGAACAGTACTATAGGAATCCGTACTGAACATTCCCCCTGTAATAGTACAGGCTCCCATAGCAATGACGTATTTTGGTTCAGGCATTTGCTCGTATAATCTCACTAAAGAGGGAGCCATTTTCATTGTTACCGTACCGGCTGTTAAAATTAGGTCTGCTTGCCTAGGACTTGATCTTGGTACCAATCCATAACGATCAAAGTCGAATCGTGAGCCTATTAATGAAGCAAATTCAATGAAACAACAACTGGTACCGTATAGAAGGGGCCATAAACTGGAGAGTCTTGACCAATTCGAAAGATCATTTGGTGTAGTTGAAATAACAGAATTGGAACTTGTTTGGTCAAGTAAGGGAAACTCAATCAAATTCATAACTGTCTCAATAGAATCTTTTCCTTCTTTTTTTTTGTCTAAATATTCAGTTAAGACCATTCCAAGGCTCCTTTTCGCCATGCATAAACTAAACCAACAACTAAGATAAGCACGAAAATCAAAGCTTCGATAAAAACGGATACACCCAATACGTCGAAACTCATTGCCCAAGGGTATAGAAAGACGGTTTCCACATCAAAAACAACAAAAACGAGCGCAAACATATAATAGCGTATTCGGAATTGTACCCAAGCCCCTCCCATGGGTTCTATACCCGATTCATAACTAGAAAGCTTCTCTGGTCCTTCACTAACCGGGGCTAAAAGTCCTGAAATCGAAAATGCCAAAATAGGAATAAGGCTTGCTATTATTAGAAATGTCCAAAAAATATCATATTCGTGAAGCAGAAACATAATGTACTCCCATTAATGTGGAATAGGCGGAACTTAAATTAGTCAATTCAATTCAGCATTGTCAATTTATCCAGAACTTCTCTCTTTTCCTCGGTGAAACAAGAATCTTTTTTGTTCAAACAAAAGCGCTTAGTTTAAGTTTAGCCTTTGTTTCCTCTGTGCTGCATCTTCTTTAAAGATTCATCCAATGGAATCCCAACTCCCTTTCTTTTGGATTTCCATTCTATTTAGATATGGTGTATGTAGATCTAATTCTTATATAAAGAAAACTTTCTCGTTTCACTTTGTCTCGCTTTCTCTAGAATCTCTAGAAAAAAGAATAGCTCTATCCTTTATTTAATATTTAATAATAAAATAATAAGAGACTATTAAATAAAAATGAGAATACTACTAAATTAGAACCTAATTAAGATAGTAGGACTAATCTATGCAGTATAATTAATGAGAAGTAATACTATAAAATAAAAATAAAGAACTCTATTTCAGAACTATGAGACAGAATATTCTGTTTTCTTATTTACTCTTTACTTTATTTTTTCTATTTAAAGTTGATCAATTTACATAATGTATCTATAAACAAAGTAATAAATATACTTAAAACAAAGTAGGAATTCGCAAAATGGATAAAATCATTGCAGTTATTATAGGGAAGTCTAGAGATATCCTATTTGAAGGAGGACGGGATTCAAATCAGGGAAAGGATCCTTTCTTCTATTGATTTGATAGAAATTCGTTTTTCTTTTCCTGTCTGTATGATTTTGATTTTCGATGAATGAGCCTTTGGTAATGCTTTTATCTCTATTCTATGTCGCAGGCGCCTATCCAGTCTATAAACAAATACTAATGAGAAAATGAAAACTATACTAAACTAAAGAAAACATAGGATAGAGATCCTAAAATCTAAAAAAGGGCATATTAGGGCTATACGGATTCGAACCGTAGACCTTCTCGGTAAAACAGATCAAACGGATTATTATCGAAATGATTTGAACTGTTTCAAAGACCCAACATGCATTTTTTTGCATTGGGCTCTTTCATAAACTGATTTAAAGATCAGTTAGTCCACCATAGTTTTTCTTTACGGAAAGATAATGAGATGGCTCCCTGTGCTCTGATTGATTTTTTGTATTATGATCTATCTAGGAGCAATACCAAAGTGTTTCAAAGGAGGATTACCTTGACTTAGGTCTGCCTCCGGTCTAAATTAAATCAACCTAAGTGAAATGGAGTCTCTATCGTTCCACTGCAAGAGTTAACTATGAGACTTCATACACCTTAAAGTTCATAGAACGAAAAGAAGTTTTTTGGAGGCCCTTATCCTCATTACGCCTAGCATTTAGTGGGCTGGATATTTACCTTATCAACTAGCAAATCCATAAGGGTTCTATTTGATTAGGCACCTGAATTGGCACCTGAATCGGACTGAACCGACTGTTTGTCAGGCTACTGTTCTCCTATTCTCTCGAATCTATGAAGTAAGACATTGATTTTGCAATAAGATCGATTATGTTCATTGCATAATAAGCTCCTTTGAAAAGCATTGGCGCACGTGTAAACGAGTTGCTCTACCGAACTGAGCTATAGCCCTTATCAGAGATATCTTAACATATAGATAATTTCTTGTCAAGATGAATATTTTCTAATGCCAGAGGATACCCCTTTGATCTGTATCTGTTTAGTATTTAGTTTAGTATTTAGTATATAACAGACCAATAACAGAGCGGTATTGCTTAGAAAAGGGATTCAATATATAATCGATCGAAGTAATGGGTCTTCCTTTGTGGTGATAAATTGCCTACTTAACTCAGTGGTTAGAGTATTGCTTTCATACGGCGGGAGTCATTGGTTCAAATCCAATAGTAGGTAAGTAGGTAGAAAAATTACTAGATAGCATTGGACTTACTTCGCTTCGCTATCTAATAACTTTTTCTACCCCTCTTCCCTTTTTCTTTGTATCAACTATAAACCACTGGATTGTCTTCAATTGGATGGGGGAATCCAATTGACAGCCTCGATTCGTATCCTAGCTCGTCTGAGAGCGAGCTTCGCTTCAACCAAATCTTTCGTACCCTCAGCTTTACTCAAGTTAGCTTCGGCTATTTCAAGTGCCTTTTGAGCTTCTTCCGGATCAATATCACTACCCAGTTCCGCATCATTTCCTAAAATGATGATCTCATTATTAACTATTCTCGCAAAACCGCTCCACAGAATCGCTGTTAACCATTGGTCGTTGAGGAGGCGTATTCTCAAAGGACCCATATCTACTGCTGTGTTAATGGGGGCGTGGTTTGGTAATACGCCAATTTGGCCACTATTAGTGGATAAAATGATTTCTTTCACTTCACAATCCCAAATAATTCGCTTAGGAGTCAGTACATAAAGATTTAATTTCATTTCTTCGATTTGTTCTCCTCTTCTAAGGTTATAGCTTTCGTGCTAGCTTCATCGATGTTACCCACCAAATAAAAAGCCTGTTCAGGTAGGCCGTCTAATTCTCCGGAAAGGATTAGTTGAAATCCCCTAATAGTTTCCGCAAGAGCAACATACTTTCCTGGAGAACCAGTAAAAACTTCTGCCACAAAGAACGGTTGTGATAAGAAACGCTCAATTTTTCTTGCTCTTGCTACAGTTAAACGATCCTCTTCCGATAATTCATCCAAGCCAAGAATTGCGATAATGTCCTGAAGTTCTTTGTAACGTTGTAAAGTTTCCTTAACTCTTTGCGCAGTTTCATAATGTTCGTTGCCAACGATCCGAGGCTGTAACATAGTCGAGGTTGAATCTAAAGGATCTACTGCTGGATAAATACCCTTGGAAGCTAATCCTCTGGAAAGTACGGTAGTAGCATCCAAATGTGCAAATGTTGTGGCAGGGGCAGGGTCGGTCAAATCGTCTGCAGGTACATAAACTGCTTGAATCGAAGTTATAGATCCCTTTTTAGTAGAAGCAATTCTTTCTTGCAAAGAACCCATTTCTGTACTAAGAGTAGGTTGATAACCCACTGCGGAGGGCATTCTCCCTAATAAAGCGGATACCTCTGATCCTGCTTGAACAAAACGAAAGATATTATCGATAAATAAAAGCACGTCTTGCTTATTAACATCTCGGAAATATTCCGCCATAGTTAGGGCAGTTAAACCAACTCTCATACGAGCTCCCGGTGGTTCATTCATTTGGCCATAGACTAGAGCTACCTTTGATTCCTCAATATTTTTTTCATTAATTACTCCGGATTCCTTCATTTCCATATAAAGATCATTTCCTTCACGAGTCCGTTCCCCTACTCCACCGAATACGGATACGCCCCCATGAGCTTTAGCAATGTTATTGATTAATTCCATGATCAGTACTGTTTTACCTACTCCAGCCCCCCCAAATAGTCCTATTTTTCCTCCACGTCGATAAGGAGCTAAAAGATCGACGACCTTAATACCTGTTTCAAAGATGGATAATTTCGTATCTAACTCGATAAAGGCAGGCGCAGATCTATGAATAGGGAACGTTGCACTACTATCTACAGGACCCAAATTGTCAACAGGCTCCCCAAGAACGTTGAAAATTCGTCCGAGAGTAGCTCCACCGACCGGAACACTGAGAGGAGCTCCCGTGTCAATCACTTCCATTCCTCTCATCAACCCGTCCGTAGCACTCATAGCTACAGCTCTAACTCGATTATTTCCTAATAATTGTTGTACCTCACAAGTCACATTAATTTGCTTATCGGCAGTGTCTCTACTCTGGACTACCAAAGCGTTATAAATATAAGGTAACTTGCCTGGGGGAAAAGTGACATCCAGCACGGGTCCAATAATTTGATCGATACGACCTGTACTTTTTTCTTCAATTGTGGAAACCCCGGGAGGAGAAGTAGTAGGATTGGTTCTCATAATTATCACATAATTAAAAAAAAGGAATTTGTCGAAATTTTTCTTTTTTTATTGTTGAATAATGCCAAATCAAATCAAAAAAAATCCAAAAGTAAAAAGGAAATGAATTAGTTAATTCAATAAGAGAGAAAAGGGGACCAGGACTTGATTTCGTTGCCCAAGCGAATCCCATTCAATCGTTTACTCATGGAATGAGTCCATTGGAAAGTTCAATCAATCTTTTTTTTCATATACATTTTGCCTTTTGTGGAGGATCTGTGCCTACTCTACTTTCCTATCTAGGACTTCGATATACAAAATATATACTACTGTGAAGCATAGATTGCTGTCAACAAAGAATTTTATTAGTATTTAGTTAGGTATTTGCATTCAAAATAAGAAAAGAGAACTATTAAGAACTTGTAAAATAAGGATTAGGAATTAATTTGGGTTGCGCTATATCTATCAAAGAGTATACAATAATTATGGATTTGGTAAATCAAATCCATGGTTTAATAACGAACCGTGTTAACTTACCATAACAACAACTCAATTCCTATCGAATTCCTATATTGGAATTCCTATAGGATAGAACATACACAGGGTGTACGCATTATATATGAATGAAACATATTCATTAACCTAAGCATGCCCTCAATTTTCTTTAATGAGTTGATATTATATTAATTGAATATCCTTTTTGTTTTACGAGATTTTTGCTAAAGTTTCATTTACGCCTAATTAACATCGAGTAGACCCTGTTATTGTGAGAATTCTTAATTCAAGAGTTATAGGGAGGGACTTATGTCACCACAAACAGAAACTAAAGCAGGTGTTGGATTTCAAGCTGGTGTTAAAGATTATAAATTGACTTACTACACCCCAGAGTATGAAACTAAGGATACTGATATCTTGGCAGCATTCCGAGTAAGTCCTCAGCCTGGGGTTCCGCCCGAAGAAGCAGGGGCTGCAGTAGCTGCCGAATCTTCTACTGGTACATGGACAACTGTTTGGACTGATGGACTTACCAGTCTTGATCGTTACAAAGGACGATGCTATCACATCGAGCCTGTTGCTGGGGAAGACAACCAATGGATCTGTTATGTAGCTTATCCATTAGACCTATTTGAAGAGGGTTCCGTTACTAACATGTTTACTTCCATTGTAGGTAACGTATTTGGTTTCAAAGCCCTACGTGCTCTACGTTTGGAGGATCTACGAATTCCCCCTACTTATTCAAAAACTTTCCAAGGCCCGCCTCATGGTATCCAAGTTGAAAGAGATAAGTTGAACAAGTACGGTCGTCCTTTATTGGGATGTACTATTAAACCAAAATTGGGATTATCCGCAAAAAATTATGGTAGAGCGTGTTATGAGTGTCTACGTGGTGGACTTGATTTTACCAAAGATGATGAAAACGTAAACTCACAACCATTTATGCGCTGGAGAGACCGTTTTGTCTTTTGTGCCGAAGCTATTTATAAATCACAGGCCGAAACCGGTGAAATCAAGGGGCATTACTTGAATGCGACTGCGGGTACATGTGAAGAAATGATTAAGAGAGCTGTATTTGCAAGAGAATTAGGGGTTCCTATTGTAATGCATGACTACTTAACTGGGGGATTCACCGCAAATACTACTTTGGCTCATTATTGCCGCGACAATGGCCTACTTCTTCACATTCACCGTGCAATGCATGCAGTTATTGATAGACAGAAAAATCATGGTATGCATTTCCGTGTATTAGCTAAAGCATTGCGTATGTCTGGGGGAGATCATATCCACTCCGGTACAGTAGTAGGTAAGTTAGAAGGGGAACGCGAAATGACTTTAGGTTTTGTTGATTTATTGCGCGATGATTTTATTGAAAAAGATCGTGCTCGCGGTATCTTTTTCACTCAGGACTGGGTATCCATGCCAGGTGTTATACCGGTAGCTTCAGGTGGTATTCATGTTTGGCATATGCCAGCTCTGACCGAAATCTTTGGGGACGATTCTGTATTACAATTTGGTGGAGGAACTTTAGGACATCCTTGGGGAAATGCACCTGGTGCAGCAGCTAATCGAGTGGCTTTAGAAGCCTGTGTACAAGCTCGTAACGAAGGGCGCGATCTTGCTCGCGAAGGTAATGAAATTATCCGAGCAGCTTGCAAATGGAGTCCTGAACTAGCCGCAGCTTGTGAAGTATGGAAGGCGATCAAATTCGAGTTCGAGCCGGTAGATACTATTGATTAACTAGATAAAACTAAAGATAAAGAAGGTATAAATAAAAAAGAAACGAAATAAAAAGAGAAAAAAATCAGTTATGAAATGCAGTAATTCTTCTTTATTCTTCTAATTGATTGCAATTAAACTCGGCTCAATCTTTTTTAGAAAAAAAAGATTGAGCCGAATAAAAATAGATCATGATATGATCATGAGACTTGACAAATTGAGATTCGTCTATTCTATATATCTAGAATATATATATTAAGGTATAATACAATAAAGAAATACAAATAAAATAATAAAATAATAAAATATAGTATTATCATATGATAATGATAATGGAATCAAATACGCAGTATTTACAGAAAAAAGTCTTCGTTTATTGGGAAAGAATCAATATACTTTTAATGTCGAATCGGGATTCACTAAGACAGAAATAAAGCATTGGGTCGAACTCTTCTTTGGTGTTAAGGTGGTAGCTGTGAATAGCCATCGACTACCTGGAAAAGGTAGAAGAATAGGACCTATTCTGGGCCATACAATGCATTACAGACGTATGATCATTACCCTTCAACCGGGTTATTCTATTCCACTTCTAGATAGAGAAAAAAACTAAAGGAGAATGAATGAAAAAAGACATAGTTTGGAAGTTAGACCTTTTTATAGGACTCTCTTTCAATTTCAAAAAAGAGGACGTTTGAAACTTTTAACAGGCGTAATCGTGAGTCAACAAGTGACTCGAACTGTGTGTAAAAAAAGAAGCATTTTTTTTTTTTCAAAATGCTAGAACTAGATAAGGAAGTTTTCTATAACCTTGAGAAAAAGGATAAAAAGGTAGTTTTTTTTTAGTTTATGACTCCGATCAAGAGCGAGAAATCCTTGATTTGGGATTGGACATAGAACCTGGACCCATCGTAGAGACGTTTAGTTCAAAAGAAAGGATCGTATCCTGATGGTAAGAATTATACTTTCGTGGAAATACAGCGCTATAGACTTCAATGCGGTAGAGTAGACGTTTTGTTTCTAATTTTTCTGGACCAAACCTCCGCTCCGACCCAACGATACAATGAATTTTTTCTGTTCATATTCATAAATAAAAAAGATTCGGAATCGCAATGCTACTATATGCGTCCAGAGGAGTATTTGGAATAATATTCTTCTATAATCCATTATTGCGGGGGGTCTTACTAACAGGGCTTCGCTGCACGGGACAGGTCTTCGTCGAAAAGCTAACTCCACCCGGCATTTTCATACCCTTTCTTTGGGTGGTATATCGCCTTTTAAAGTCTAAGAGGGTAGTAGGGGATCTATAGTAGGTAAGATAATTTGCCCTTTGATTTTGATTGAATATACTATTTTTCCGCCTTTACCACGCATTATTGTATGCGCTTCTAGAGAAGTATGTATGCAGGAAGTAAATTCTAACCGCTTTCTTTTGAATCCAATTTCAAATTAGATTAGAAAGATAGAAAGGCCATGAGGATGGGAAAATCAAAATAAAATCTTTTTAATTAGTTCTCCTTTTTTGGAATTTTCTTATTATCCTTTCATTTTTTTTACAGAATATTTTTCAAACTAAAAATAAAAAATACAATACAATAGTCAATATTCCTTATAATAGATATACTTAATTATATCATAAGAATCTTAAGATATTTTTCGACTAGATAGAAATAGTAAATTTGAATTGAGACACCTATTCCATGACGGATTTAAACTTACCTTCTATTTTCGTGCCTTTAGTAGGCTTAGTATTTCCGGCAATTGCAATGACTTCTTTATTTCTTTATGTGCAAAAAAATAAGATTGTCTAGTATTTTTTAGTGTAAGTAATATAATATGGTAGGGTATGTGGCTTTTTCTACACACACTTTCTACACACAAATGAAAAACGGTTATGGATGCGGATATAGGCTACGAGCATAAATGCATGAATATGCAGAGCCAGGTATAGCGAGTTTTATTTTATTTATTTTAATTGAATCAACGAATATTTTTTGAATAGAAAGTCAATGTATCTAACCTATTATTTCACAGGAGTACTAGTTGCTGAAGGCGATTTCAGAATCAAAAAAAGTAAAGTCAAAATTATTTAGCTTATTCTCTCAATTTCAATCGACCGCTGCTGGATTTAGTATATCTAATATGAATTGGCGATCAGAACACATATGGGTAGAACTTCTAAAAGGTTCTCGAAAAAGGGGTAATTTTTTCTGGGCCTGTATTCTTTTTCTAGGTTCACTAGGATTCTTATCGGTTGGGATTTCCAGTTATCTTGGTAAGAATATTATATCTATACTTCCATCTCAAGAAATTCTTTTTTTTCCGCAGGGGGTCGTGATGTCTTTCTACGGAATCGCAGGCCTATTCATTAGCTCCTACTTGTGGTGTACTATTTTGTGGAATGTAGGTAGTGGTTATGACCGATTCGATAGAAAAGAGGGAATAGTGTGCATTTTTCGTTGGGGATTCCCTGGAATAAAACGTCGCGTCTTCCTTCGATTCCTTATGCGGGATATCCAATCAATTAGAATTCAGGTTAAAGAGGGTCTTTATCCTCGTCGTATTCTTTATATGGAAATCCGGGGCCAGGGGATCATTCCCTTGACTCGTACTGATGATAAATTTTTTACTCCACGAGAAATTGAACAAAAAGCTGCCGAATTGGCCTATTTCTTGCGCGTACCAATTGAAGTATTTTGAGGTATCTTTTTTGAACTGAGTTGAATGAAGAAAAGAAGAATTGGAAGAAGAAAAGTTTTCTCAACACAGGGAGGAAGTCCCTTCTAAATTGGATTTGTTATTGTAAGGGGATTTTTAAGTATTTATCTAAAGGAAGGAACAAACGAGGATAAGAGAAATTTGCTTTTAATTTTTTTTTATCCAAGTTAGATATATCGCATACTATTCTTCCTTTTTCATCCGAAAGGGCTTTTTTTTTATTCTATTTCACTATTTCATTCCATCTAGATCTAAGAAAGAACCCAATGCACTGAAATTCCACTAATAACTAATATACAAAAAAGAAGAATAGATACAGGGTATCAAACCTATAGAGTTTTTGCTTCAAAGAAATAGAAATATCATGAAATAGAAATATCATCATATAGAGTCAGGGAATGGAATAGAGTCAGCGAATGAAGCATATTCATTAACAACTCCATTTACAGATCAAAAATGAAAAAAAAGAAAGCATTGCCTTCTTTACTATATCTTGTATTTATCGTACTTTTGCCTTGGGGGGTCTCTTCCTCATTTAACAAATGTCTGGAACTTTGGATTAAGAATTGGTGGAATACCAGGCAATCCGAAACTCTCTTAACTGATATTCAAGAGAAAAGGATTCTAGAAAGATTCATAGAATTAGAAGAACTTTCTCTCTTGGACGAGATGATAAAAGGGAAACTAAAGACACATGTACAAAAACCTCCTACAGGAATACACAAGGAAATAATACAATGGGTCAAAATAAATAATGAGGATCATCTCCATACCATTTTGCATTTCTCGACAAATATAATCTGTTTGGCTATTCTAAGTGGTTCTTTTTTTCTGGGTAAAGAGGAACTTGTCATTTTGAATTCTTGGGTTCAGGAATTCTTCTATAATTTAAATGACTCAATAAAAGCTTTTTTTATTCTTTTAGTTACTGATTTTTTTGTTGGATTTCACTCCACCCGTGGTTGGGAACTAGTAATTCGTTGGGTCTACAACGATTTTGGATGGGCTCCTAACGAGCTTATTTTCACTATTTTTGTTTGTAGTTTTCCAGTAATTCTAGATACATGTTTGAAATTTTGGGTCTTTTTTTGTTTAAATCGTCTATCTCCTTCGCTTGTAGTCATTT
>NW_028259991.1:35000-47846 GCF_056163025.1 Triticum urartu | reverse complement strand
CATCGTGAGACATATAACCATCACTATAAATAAGAACCAGGATTCCTACAGTAGTAATTAGTATTAACATAATAGAAGTAAGTGGGTCAATCAAGTATCCAAATTCTAAAGAAAAATCATTATTGACGGTCCAAGACCATAGATATTGATAGATCGAACTTCCATTTATTTGTTGAATAGACAGTTGAACTGAGAATACCATAGCTATACTTAAGAGTAAAACACTAGGAAAAGCCCATATGCGACGAAGATTTTTTGTTGCTGTCGGAATAAGAATAAGGCCAAATCCCATTGACATAATAACTGGAAGTGGGAGAAGAGGGATTACCCATGCATATTGATATGTATGTTCCATAAGAAAAGAAATTGCAATTTTTACTTCAATTTTTACTTCAATTTTTCTATAAAATTGTTTCCGATTCACCAAACCAATTCTTATCTCTTTCTGAAAGAATAAATAAAAAGAATAAGAAAAAATACTGAAATTCTTAATTTTTCCAAAATTTATCTCATTGAAATAATTAAAAATTAAGAATGGGTTTAGTTGGTTAAATTAAAAAAGTTAATAAAATAACTAGGTAACGAAGTTATTTTATTAACTAAATAAAGATATTTATAAAAATAAAAAAAAAAAAGTGGAATCATTTTACTTTCTATTCATAATTCATTTTTATATTTCTTTAAAACAAAGATGAAACAGCTCTCTTGTTCCATAATTAACTGATTGAGTGAATTCCAATGAAAACCTATGTTTATAAGAAATTATCGAATAGTCCTTACTTCATATAGAACTAAAATTCTAATGACTATAAATTACCTAAGTTTTAGAATGTCTTGTTTAAGAGACTCAGTATTTTTTGTTTTGATTGGAATTCCTTTCCTTTATGGAATACCATTCTGAACTTAATTAACTATTTTCATTTTCCCTTCTTTTTATCCCCCCGTCTTATCTTATATGGGGGATAGGCTTCCATACCATATATCTATATATGGAGTATACTTGATATATAAATAGATATAAATAGATTTAAATGAGAAACCCTTCTATATATTCTATATTATTAAAAAAAAAGTATAAAATATATAAAGAAAAAATGTTAAAAAATTCTTGTTGTCTTATCCGCATTAGACAAAATGAAGTAAAAAATAATTCAAAATTTAAGTATCTTTCAGTATCTAAGTATAAATACTAATAAAAAGAAGAAAGAAGGATTGATTTGCAGCAATAGATGTCTTTCACATACAACTAGAAAAAAGTAATTTCCTTTTTGAATGGCAGTTCCAAAAAAACGTACTTCAATGTCAAAAAAGCGTATTCGTAAAAATATTTGGAAGAAAAAGACTTATTTTTCCATAGTACAATCTTATTCTTTAGTAAAATCAAGATCATTTTCGAGCGGTAATGAGCATCCAAAACCAAAGGGTTTTTCTGGGCAACAAACAAATAATAAGATTTTGGAATAATATGAATTGACTTATCAAAAAAGAATTCCAATTATTTAATAATTTGGATTCTTCTTTGAATGTACTTTTATGTGTCGAATTACTCGGTACAATATTCTTAGAACAAAAAACCCCTCTTATCTTATATATACAAGAAAAAAAAAGTTTTGTTTGGTATACTGTGTGCTAAGTATTCTTTTCCTATCAATGAACTTTTCATAATTTTCCTAATAGAATCCTCATATTCTATTAGGAAAATTATGAAAAGTGGAGTATTCTTACAATAGGACTTACAACTTCCACCTATCTTCTCCAAAATCATAAGGTTAGTAAATCTTATTAATAAGAGCATAAAGACTTTCATTCTAGAAATTTTTAAAAAATCCAAAAAGCCTTTTCTATTTATCCATTTTATTTTAATTTCATCATTAAATAGAAACCCTTTTGGATTTTTTTCATTGTATTGAAAGAATTTTCAAAATGTAAAGGGGAAATTAATTAGAAAAAATTAGTTCTATAATTGCAAGTTAGAAAAAAGAAGTTCCAACTCTTTCAAGCAGTGTTTGTGTTTCTATTGGGCAAAGCAAGAGTTTATTGTAAAAAAAAAAAATGGAAACGATACTACCAAACGAAGTCTATTTTAATGAAAACTCTAATGTTCCTAAATTTTATGGACTTTCCCAATATCGACGATTCCCAAGATAATAGCTATTATTCTTTTAAGTTACCTATTATTTGAAGTTAGCCGCCATGGTGAAATTGGTAGACACGCTGCTCTTAGGAAGCAGTGCTCAAGCATCTCGGTTCGAATCCGAGTGGCGGCATTCTTGAAAAAGAATACAATAGATTAGAAATCAATTCGAAATTTACAATTTTGTAATGGGACCTTCCCCTTATGCTATTTGCAACTTTAGAACATATACTAACTCATATCTCTTTCTCAACGATTTCAATTGTGATTACGATTCATTTTATAACCTTATTAGTTCGTGAACTTGGAGGATTACGCGATTCGTCAGAAAAAGGAATGATAGTTACTTTTTTCTCTATAACAGGATTCTTAGTTTCTCGTTGGGCTTCCTCGGGACATTTTCCATTAAGTAATTTATATGAGTCATTGATCTTCCTTTCATGGGCCCTGTATATTCTTCATACCATTCCTAAAATACAGAACTCTAAAAATGATTTAAGCACAATAACTACGCCAAGTACTATTTTAACGCAAGGCTTTGCCACATCGGGTCTTTTAACTGAAATGCATCAATCCACGATACTAGTACCTGCTCTACAATCTCAGTGGTTAATGATGCATGTCAGTATGATGTTATTAAGCTATGCAACTCTTTTGTGCGGATCCTTATTATCTGCCGCTATTCTAATCATTAGATTTCGAAATAATTTCCATTTCTTTTCTAAAAAGAAAAAAAATGTTTTAAATAAAACATTTTTCTTTAGTGATATTAAATATTTTTATGCAAAAAGAAGTGCTTTAAAAAGAACCTCTGTCCCTTCATTTCCAAATTATTACAAATATCAATTAACGGAGCGTTTGGATTCTTGGAGTTATCGTGTCATTAGCCTAGGATTTACCCTTTTAACCGTAGGTATTCTTTGTGGAGCAGTATGGGCTAATGAGGCCTGGGGATCCTATTGGAATTGGGATCCTAAGGAAACTTGGGCATTTATTACTTGGACCATATTCGCAATTTATTTACATAGTAGAACAAATCCAAATTGGAAGGGTACGAATTCTGCACTTATAGCTTTGATAGGATTTCTTATAATTTGGATTTGTTATTTTGGTATAAATCTATTAGGAATAGGCTTACATAGTTATGGTTCGTTTACATTAACACCTAAATGATTACATAAAATAAAACCTTCATGAAATGAAGGTTTTTACTTTTATGTTTTATTTGAGAACCCCTTGAACGCCTTATCAAAGGGTTCTCAAAAATTCGAGATAGATCTAATTATACTTTTTTACTTATTTCTGCATTATATACTTTTTTACTTATTTCTGCATTAATAGAGCAGACGAGTAAAAAAAAGCAAACCTATTTAGGATAATAATTGGATAAGAGAGCCTCTACCCTGTCAACGGATAGGGAGAGAACAAAATCTGGATAAATACCAATTCCTATTACTGGTAAAAAGATACAGATTAAAATAAAGAGTTCTCGTGGTCCAGAATCCACAAAATTTGCGTTTGGAACATTAAATAGCTTGTATCCATAGAACATCTGGCGTAACATAGATAATAAATAAATAGGAGTTAATATCATTCCAATTGCCATTACAAAAGTAATTAGTGTTTTTGGCATTAACAGAAATTTTGGACTAGTAATTAGTCCAAAAAATACTACTAATTCTGCGACAAAACCACTCATTCCTGGTAAGGCAAGAGAAGCCATTGAAAAGCTACTAAACATGGTAAAAATTTTAGGCATTGGGATAGATATTCCCCCCAGTTCTTCGAGATAAACAAGACGCATTCTATCAGAAGCGGTTCCTGCCAAGAAAAAAAGTGTAGCACCAATAAATCCATGGGATAATATTTGTAAAATAGCTCCATTGAGTCCAATGTTGGTTATGGAACCAATTCCTATAATTATGAAACCCATGTGAGATACAGAGGAATAAGCTATTCTTTTTTTGAAATTTCGTTGACCAAGAGAAGTTGAAGCTGCATAGATTATTTGGATCGCTCCTATTATTACTAACCAGGGCGAAAATAGATAATGAGCATGAGGTAACAATTCCATGTTGATCCGAATCAATCCATATGCTCCCATCTTTAATAATATTCCCGCTAAAAGCATACATGTACTATAATGTGCTTCCCCATGGGTATCTGGTAACCACGTATGTAGGGGTATAATCGGCAATTTGACAGCATAAGCAATAAGGAAGCCAAAATATAAAAGTATTTCCAAGGTTGCAGGGTATGATTGATTAATTAATCTTTCCAAATCTAATCCTGGTTCGTTGGAACCATATAAGCCCATACCCAGAACTCCGATTAAGAAAAAAATGGAACCGCCTGCAGTATACAAAATAAACTTTGTAGCTGAATATAGACGCCTCTTCCCCCCCCACATGGATAAAAGTAAGTAAACAGGAATTAATTCTAACTCCCACATGATAAAAAAAAGTAAAAGGTCTCGCGAAGAAAATAATCCTATTTGACCACTATACATTGCGAGCATCAGGAAATAGAATAATCGCGAATTCCGTGTAATTGGCCAAGCTGCTAAAGTAGCTAAAGTAGTGATAAATCCTGTCAATAAAATAGATCCTAATGAAAGTCCATCGATTCCCAATCTCCAGTGGAAATCGAAGACATCTATCCATTTATAATCCTCCTTTAATTGGATTAAGGGATCCTCCAGTTGGAAATGATAACAGAACGCATAAGTCATTAGAAGGAATTCTAATAAACAAATAGATATAGTATACCACCTAACGACTTTGTTTCCCTTATGAGGTAAAAAGAAAATTAATGAACCTGCAAATATCGGCAAAACAACAAGTATTGTTAACCAAGGAAAATAACTCATGATAAAGTGATAAAGACAAGATACGTTTTGACCAGAAAAGCCCGTGCTCGATTATTTCGAGCACAGGCTTCTTCGGTAAAGAGGAATCAGACGATTCGAGTGAAGTTTTTTGTAACGTATCAATAAGATAGAGCCATGCTACGTGTTGTTTCAGGCCCTAAATAAACGCGGACACTTAAAAAATCTGTCGGGCAGGCAGATTCACATCTCTTACAACCCACACAATCTTCGGTTCTCGGCGCGGAAGCAATTTGCTTGGCTTTACATCCATCCCAGGGTATCATTTCTAATACATCTGTTGGACAAGCTCGTACACATTGAGTGCATCCTATACATGTATCGTAAATTTTTACGGAATGTGACATTGGATCTATAAATTTTTCTTTTCAACATAAAATTTTTCGATCTGGTAAAAATGAAATTAGTACTATAATGAGTCATATGTATTGTAGACACCAGACGAAGCAATGGTTTATCCAAACTTCAAAAAAAAAAATCTATTTTTTAATCTGTTTGTGAGAAAGCGTGAAGAGAGCCAAGAGACTTTAATTTTGGATTTCAACAATAAATAAGAAATAAGAAAGAATTTTACGAATTGTACAGACGAATTCGAATTAGCCAATAAATTGGCTATCGTCTTTTCAATATAAATTATTGCAATATTCAAATTGCAATATCAATGAATTACAAATACAAAAATTCATTTAAGTGAAAAAGAATACTATGCAATAATCTACTAAAAAAAATGGATATTCTCAAATAATACTAAGAAAATAGTATTGATTTCTATTTATTTTAATATGTGCGCCTTTGTTTAGAGGATTCTATGTCTAATTATTCAAAAGTCTAATTATTCAATAAATTAGATTGATTGATACGAGTGGATTTCCTATTACGATGGATGGAAGAAAGAATGGATAGTCCAATAGCGGCTTCAGCAGCTGCAAGGGCTATAACAAAAATTGCGAAAATATCTCCTTTTAATTGGCGACTATCAAATAGATCAGAAAATGTTACGAGATTTAGATTAATTGAATTCAGTATAAGTTCAAGACATATTAGAGCTCTAACCATGTTTCGGCTTGTGATCAATCCATAGATACCAATCGAAAATAAATAGACACTCAAAAAAAGTACATGCTCAAACATCATTAACTAACTCCTTATCAATCTCGATTCATTTCAATATGAGGGCAAGAATTGAACCGATTCAATTAATTACAATAGAACAATTACACAACAAAAGAAAAAAAAAAAAAAAAAAAAGGAGGTATTTGTTGGCAGTAGATGGATTTTACTAAATCAAAATTGTGATTCTTTAGTTATTTATTTTAGATTTGCAATTCTTATAATTTGTACTTTTTCTAAGTTTTCTTATTGCCGAGCCATAGTAATTGCACCTATTAAAGAAACTAGAAGAATTATGGAAATGAGTTCAAACGGAAGATAAAAATCGGTTGCTAAATGAATTCCAATTTGTTGAACATTATTTATGAGACCCTGTTCTACTATTTGGTTTGATCTTGTAGTCCAAAGAATTCCATACCACGACGTATCTGGGATAGTAGTCATTAGTGAAAAAACAATAGTTATACAAACGAGTGAAGTGAACCCATCTCCAATAGTCCAATAATTCTTATCTTTAGACCATTCTGAGCCATTTACGAACATTACAGCGAATATGATCAAGACATTTATGGCTCCCACATAAATAAGAAGTTGTGCGACAGCTACAAAGTAGGAATTTAATAAAAAATAGAATAAGGATATACAAACAAGAACTAATCCCAGCGAAAAGGCAGAATAAATGGGGTTGGTAAGTAATACTACTCCTAGACCCCCTAGTAGAAGAACAAATCCCCCAAATAGCATAAGAATCTCATGTATTGGTCCAGGTAAATCCATTATGGATAAAAAGAAATTAATAGTATAAAATTTTTCATGAACTGACTAAAACTAAAGGATTCAAGGAAGGAAAAAAGGATTAGGGTATTTTTTTGTGTATAAACTTATAGTTATAAATTATATTATATCACGAAAATCTAGTCTGATTTAAAATAAGAAATAATTTCCAATAAGCAGTAGTTTTTCGTTTTTCTTTATAGTTTAATTTTAAAGTTTAATAAAGAATTATTAGATTTTTATAACAGAAAGACAAAATCAAAGTTTAGTAATCAGTAATCGTTCTTGAATTCGAAGATTTTTCTTTGTTTATTTTACTTTCAGACGAATTCCTAATTGTTTGAATTGTGTAATCTCCCATTATGGAGATTGGTAACCGACTTAAAGCAATTTGATTGTAATTCAATTCATGACGATCATAGGTAGAAAGTTCATATTCTTCAGTCATTGATAAACAGCTTGTTGGACAGTACTCAACACAATTGCCACAAAATATACAAACTCCGAAATCAATACTATAATTAAGCAATTGTTTTCTTTTAATATCCTTTTCAAATCTCCAATCCACAACGGGTAAATCTATCGGACATACGCGAACACATACTTCACAAGCAATACATTTATCAAATTCAAAGTGGATTCGCCCTCGGAAACGCTCTGGTGTAATTGATTTTTCATAAGGGTAGTGAATCGTTATAGGTAAACGATTTGTGTGGGATAAGGTAGTTATGAAACTTTGACCTATGTACCTTGTAGCACGTATTGTTTGTTGACCATAACTCATGAACCCAGTTACCATAGGGAACATATTCATTCTAAATATCTATGAAAAAGATATGTTTCTTTCTCTTGTTTGAGAGAGCTTTTGTGTTGAAAATATTCTTACTATTATTGTATTATCTTATTTATAGTGAAACAAGTTGAGAAGAGGTTGTTAATAAGAGATTGCCCAGGGAAATAGGTAAAAGAAATTTCCATCCAAGATTTAATAACTGATCCATTCTCATCCTCGGTAAAGTCCATCTTATTGTGATAGAAATGAAGAGAAATAAATAAGCTTTAGTTAATGTAATAAATATACCCATTGTCATTTCCAAAATTCCAACTGCTTTATTCATTTGGAAAAAATCAAAAAAGGATATATAGGGAATAGATAAATTCCACCCGCCCAAGTAGAGAACTGTTACAAATAAAGAAGAAACTAATAAATTTAGGTAAGAAACAAGATAAAATAAACCATATTTGATACCGGAATATTCAGTTTGGTAACCTGCTACTAATTCTTCCTCCGCTTCTGGTAAATCAAAGGGTAATCTTTCACATTCTGCCAAAGAAGAAATTAAAAAAACCAGAAAACCTATAGGCTGACGCCAAATATTCCATCCAAAAAAACCGTATTTTGACTGTGCTTCAACTATATCAACTGTACTTGAACTGTTAGATAATCATAGTCGGTGATAACATCACAGTTCCCACCGCTATTTCAAAACCGTACATGAAACCTTAGCTTCATACGGCTTCTCTATGATCAGAAAAAGGAAAGGACTGTTTTGTTCCTAGCCCCGGGGGCGTAGATAGAATTAGATAAAATAAAATAGATTTGAAAGTCCTAAATTAGACCAAAGGAATTCCGTCTGCTAGAATAAGAAAAAGCGCTTCCGAATTGATCTCATCCTTTATAATATAATGAAAATTTTTCTTTGTTCAGTAATAACTTAATCTTGGAATAAAACACTTGTTACTTGTTATAGGAATTCAATTAATAAATGGAAAGAGTTGGGTATTAGTTCATGAGCAATTCTGCATGAATATGGATAGAGGAAGGAAATAATGAAAATTTTTTCTAGTGCACTCCATATCTTTTTTACTATTCTTCTTTCCCCAGGGAGGGGGTATTTAAAAAGAAAAAATGGATAAAGGGTTAATTCGTTCTTGATAGCCATTTCCTTAACAAGTGAATGGGAACATACTCTGGATCGGAATCCGAAGAAAGTACTACTTGATAATTTCTACAAATTGCAAGTCCTTATTATGATTCCTTTTATGGGCAAAAATCTCTAATGTTTTAGATTTTCCATTACTAATCCTTTATGTACTTTAGTGTTCCTAACCCTTCACTAACTTTTGGTGGATTCTTCTTATGGATTATTAAGTTATAGTAATAACTAGGAGTATTCTAGTAATGGAATTCCATATCGTGAATCCTTTATTCTTGGCCGCTTCAAGATATGATGACTAATTAAAAAATATCAACCTTGGGATAAAGAGTTTACACTGCTTATGTTTACTTCCACTTTTTTCTTGTACGTAGGAAATGAGATTTTTTCTTTTTACTACAAATTTATAAGCTGTTTTGTTTCACTCATATAGCTATCTAGTTTAACTTACCAACCCAAATACTAAATAAGAAAAGGAATATAAATAGTTAATGGATTTTATAGGAAAAAGATCTATTTTAACGAATCACACGTAGAGATATTGCTAGCACACAAAAAGTTAATGGTATTTCATAACTAATGGATTGAGCAGCAGCTCGTAGACCGCCTGAAAAAGAATATTTATTATTTGAGCTATATCCTGCCATAAGAAGACCAATAGGAGCTATACTTGAAATGGCAATCCATAAAAAAACACCAATACTAAGATCGGCTAAAACAAAATGATATCCCAAAGGGATAACTAAAAAACTTAATAAAACTGATATGACTGCTATAGAGGGTCCAATGCTAAATAAAGAAATATCTCCTCGGGATGGCAGAATATCTTCTTTAAAAAGTAGCTTAGTCCCATCTGCTATAGCTTGAAGCAGGCCCAGGGGGCCAGCATATTCAGGACCAATACGTTGTTGTATCGACGCAGATATTTCTCTTTCTAACCACACAATTACGAGTACCTCTATTGTTATTCCCAAAAGGAGGGTCAAAATGGGTAGAATCGATATCAGTCCATAGACTTCTTTTAATAATTCCAATTTCGAAAAAGAATTGATAGTTTCTACCTCTACCCTATCTATTATCATTTCAACGATCAACTTCCCCCATAATGATATCTATACTACCTAATATCGTCATGATATCAGCCAATTTCATTTTTTTAACTAGCTGAGGAAGAATTTGCAAATTAATAAACCCGGGTGGACGGATTTTCCATCTCCAGGGGAAAAGGCTATCATCTCCTACTAGATAAATCCCTAATTCACCTTTTGGGGCTTCTACTCTTACATAAAGCTCTTGTCTTGACAATTCAAAATTGGGCGAAGGTTTTTTACCAAGAAATTTATACTCAAAATCATTCCATTCAGAATTATTTTCTTTCTTAAAGCGTCGGACTTCTAAATTTTCATAAGGTCCTCCAGGAATTTTTTCTACAGCTTGTTGAATTATTTTGATGGATTCCCTCATTTCACCAATTCGTACTAAATAGCGAGCTAACGAATCCCCTTCTTTTTGCCATTGGACTTTCCAATCAAATTGGTTGTAAGACTCATAAGGATCTACTTTACGAAGATCCCATTGTATTCCAGAAGCTCGTAACATCGGTCCCGATAAGCCCCAATTTACTGCTTCTTCTCCGCTAATAAAACCTACTCCTTCAACTCGCTCTAAAAAAATTGGATTCTGTGTAATAAGTTGTTGATATTCAACAACTCCGCGTAAAAAATAATCACAGAAATCTAAACATTTATCGATCCATCCATAAGGTAGATCGGCGGCTACTCCTCCGATGCGAAAGTAATTGTGCATCATTCGCATACCTGTAGCAGCTTCAAATAGATCATATATTAATTCTCTCTCTCTAAAAATATAGAAAAAAGGAGTCTGTGCGCCGAGATCCGCCATAAAAGGTCCAAGCCATAGCAAGTGAGAAGCTATCCGGCTTAATTCTAACATAATTACCCTAATATAGCTGGCTCTTTGTGGTATTTGAATATTCTCCAAGAATTCTGGTGCATTTACTGTTATTGCTTCTGTAAACATAGTAGCTAAATAATCCCACCTTGTTACATAAGGTAAGTATTGTATAATAGTTCGGTTTTCCGCGATTTTTTCCATTCCTCTGTGTAAATACCCTAATATGGGTTCACAATCAATAACATCCTCACCATCGAGAGTAACGATCAGTCGAAGAACACCATGCATTGATGGGTGTTGAGGGCCCATATTGACTATCATGAGATCTTTTCTTGTAAGCGGTAGACTCATATCCTTTCTTCCTTAATTCATTATTCCATGAAAATGGATTATTCCATGAATTCCTCAAAGCGAGGCTCATCAAAATGAAAAATCTAAGACTACTATAAGACTACTAAAAAAATAATAAAACAAGAAAAAAATTTGAACGATTAAATTACTGCTCCCGAATATTCAACTGACCGATTAATTTCTTATAACGTACTCTATTTTTCTTTGCCAAATAAGCCAGCAAACGTCGACGTTTTCCCAAAAGTCTTCGTAGACCTCTTTCCGATGAAAAATCTTTTTTGTGTAATTCCAAATGTGAAGCAAGTCTCCGTATCTTATTGGTGAAACTGAATACTTGAAATTCAACAGAACCCCTGTTTTCTTCTTTTTCTTCTTTAACCATAAATCCAAAAATTTTTCTACCTCCTTTCTTTTTCATGTATTTTTCTGATCAGGAAAAATACAAAATTATGTCAGTTATTTTGAAGTTATTCTAATCTCGTACACACACAAATTTGCAATTATTCATCTACTACTGGAATTTGGATTTATTTTATCGATGCAAATTGGATTTGGATAGAAGGGTACATTCTTTCTAATATTTTAGATAGAAGAAATGTTTCTTCTATCTAAAATATTAGAAAGAATTTTGCTGATTTATTTATTGCTATATGCAATTTATGGAATTGATACACCATTTAATTGATATCATTTAGCAAAATGAAACACAGCATATGCATCCATCTTTTGGCTCGAGAATTTCACGGGATAGAGATATGGTATAAGAAATAGACTATTAAGTAACTCTAAATGAATTGTGGATACATCTGTATCCTTAACATACTGAAACGATTGTCATTATTCGTATCAAACCAATAGCGATTCATACAAGCTAAATCTTCTAATCAATGGTGGGCCAATAATGAATTTTTTTGCATATGTATTAAGACGCTTGGCCTGATTTCGAAATTGTCCAGAGTTTTATATGTTGTTTTCATTGCAAAATGATGGGTCTCCTTCCATAACTTTCCAATTACGAGTACGAGAATTGAAAGACATGAAAATTCTCAATTCTCTACGGCGTCTAGTAGATAGAAACAAGAAAATCAGAAGAATCTTTCTCTCTATTCACTATCATTCCGCGTCTTCGACTTCTATTAGTTTCTTTTCTTCTTTAATGCAATAGCTATAGTTTGATATAAGAATCCATTTCTCAAAGTAATGGAAACCATTCTCTTATAGGAAATGGTTCGAAAATCGCTATTCCACCTTTTAGGTATCGTGAAAAGTGATACCTGTGAAGATCGTGCATTTCAGTCAAATTCAGATCCGTTTTTCGAGTCCATGATATAATATAACCAAATTGGATAGATCTTCCACCTGTTTAGCTAAGAAAGAATAGATACAGAGGTGGATAATAGATCGATATGAAGATCATGAGCTGCCCCATAATGAAATCGCCAGTAGTCGCGAATATCTCCTTCTTCCCTAATCCAAGATTGGAGAAAGAAGATCTAAGAGGGACCTATGGAGAATGTAGTCAGAAATCCATAATAGAGTCCGACCACAACGACCGAATTAATTATCCTCATCGAGAAACTTAGACTACTAAATAGAAAAGATTTGAAAATCATGGCATGGGTCTCCTTTTTTTCTTTCTTTAGAGTTTTCTATATGCACAATTTCTCGATGTTTCGATGAGAATTTCTTGACTTTCCATATATAGAAAGAGATAGACTATAAATGACATCTCTTATGTC
>NW_028259991.1:0-20000 GCF_056163025.1 Triticum urartu | reverse complement strand
AGGAAATCGATCAAACGATCCCCGTGCCAGCCCAAATCATGATCTTCACCAACTTGGATTTGGTTCTCTCGCGAAAATCGCGAGTTGCAGAGATGAGAACCATGAAAAGCAAGATCCCGAATAAGAAAACAGAAACCGAGGAAGAGGAAACCACAAGAGTGAAGACTAGTAGAGTCTCGTCTTTTGTCATTCTTTGCTCCTTTTTCACTCAATGATTCCTTCGAATTTGCCGACCAAAAATTCTATATGTCTATTCTATCTATGATATTTCTATATATATAGAATATGATATCTAATATGACATCCGATTTGTCAAAGGGATTGGATTGGTGACTTACCCATTCAGTGACTTTGGCACTGGACGTTCCAAAAACGGGTACTATCGGATCGGGTGAATTAGAGAATAGACAGAGGTCCGTTGGCATTTCAGCCTTTCTTCTCCTTTCAGGGCCTATCCGAAAGAGAATCCAGTACCTCTTGGTCCTGAATATCAGAATAGGACGAACGAACCGGCCTCCGCGGATATCTTTGCTTCGGAACAAAACCCTGCAATCAAATAGATTGTCCCAAGGGCGCCATATTCTAGGAGCCCAAGTTATGCTATTGAAAATTCGTTCCTCTAGCAGTTCCGGTTTGAGCATTCCGTTCCCTTTTTCAAACTCCACTTCTTTTCATATAGCAATCCCTGATCAAAGAGAGAACAATATCCATTTCAAAACATTTCTAACAGATTCCTTAGTTCGGACCGACGAAGTAATGTCACTCGACTATTATCAACCTGACTGCAATCTTTTTCTGTCGGTAAGGATTGCACCAGAGCACCTTCTACTTCTAATAGGCCATGAACTATAGATAGAGAAGAATCATTCTGAGCGAGTACATAAGAAGCGATCCACTTTTTTTCATCGGTTCCAGGGGAAGACCAAAGATCTTGCGCGGCAGGTCCGCCAGAAAAACTCAAAAGAGAAAGAAGTCTCGTTAATCTCTTCATGCTCGTTCCAAGTTCGAAGTACCTTTTGGCCAAAGAAAAACCCGCTTCCTGACACGATTGCCTCTTTATCTTTATATAGATAGATTCTATGGGGTTATTACTTAGTAAGTCTATTTTGTACAAGAGCCCCTCCTATCTGATAGAAAAGGGTCCCATGATCCCGAGCCGATCTTACCTTGGCTCGCAAACCCCAAGTTTGTCTATGAAGAGCTAATCTAATTGTATTTTTTTCTAGAATGGATTTCTTATGTGGAATACTAATGGATAGGGCTTCGTTGCTAAGTGCTACAAGATCTAGTGCACTGGAACTCGTGGTTATGGACCCGAATCCTTTAGTATGGAACATTGTCTTTTCCAAGTAAAAACCCCTAGTATATGAAAGAATGAAAAGGTGCTTTCGTTCTTGTGGAATAAGAAGCCCTCGTACCTTAATGAAAGGAAAATCGTAATTTTTCGTTAGGTATTTGACCAAATAGGATCGTCCAGTTCCTACAGAACCTATCACTAAAATACCCGATAGGGCTAAGCGGAACGAAAAGGGTTTTCCATGAGATGGTAAATGAAAACGATTAGTCCCACACGAGGTTTGGGAATAAGTGATTGTCTGATAATGAGCAAGGAATATACGTCTTTCTGCTAAAGAGGATCTATTAAACTCATAATTCATTAGATCCTTGTTATCAATGCCAACTAGGTATCATAAGTAAATGGATCCCGGTTGTTCAATCCTTTGATAACCAAGGTCATTCTTTGCTAAAGAGAAATGATCACTATGAGTCAGACTCAATAGAATTGGATCCATTCCAAATAGCGAGAATTAGGATTCTTGATCCCTCTCAATCTCTCTTTCAATTCGAGGATCCAGAGAGGTGTTTTCATAGTCATCTCCGAATATTTGCCATCTCGGAATATTTTCGATTTCATTTTTCTATGATATGTCTTTCTATATGAAAATTGGTTATTTACGATGTACGATGATCCCTGTTAAGCATCCATGGCTGAATGGTTAAAGCGCCCAACTCATAATTGGTAAATTTGCGGGTTCAATTCCTGCTGGATGCACACGAACGGGAACATTCCATAAGTCTATTGGAACTGGCTCTCTATCCATGGAATCTCATCCATCATCCATACATAACGAATTGGTATGGTATATTCATACCATAACATAAGAACAATAAGAACTCGAATTCTTATCGATACTGGAACTCAGAGCATAGGAGGGAAAGTCGATTTATGGATGGAATCAAATACGCAGTATTTACAGAAAAAAGTCTTCGTTTATTGGGAAAGAATCAATATACTTTTAATGTCGAATCGGGATTCACTAAGACAGAAATAAAGCATTGGGTCGAACTCTTCTTTGGTGTTAAGGTGGTAGCTGTGAATAGCCATCGACTACCTGGAAAAGGTAGAAGAATAGGACCTATTCTGGGCCATACAATGCATTACAGACGTATGATCATTACCCTTCAACCGGGTTATTCTATTCCACTTCTAGATAGAGAAAAAAACTAAAGGAGAATACTTAATAATACGGCGAAACATTTATACAAAACACCTATCCCGAGCACACGCAAGGGAACCGTAGACAGGCAAGTGAAATCCAATCCACGAAATAATTTGATCCATGGACGGCACCGTTGTGGTAAAGGTCGTAATTCCAGAGGAATCATTACCGCAAGGCATAGAGGGGGAGGTCATAAGCGCCTATACCGTAAAATAGATTTTCGACGGAATCAAAAAGACATATCTGGTAGAATCGTAACCATAGAATACGACCCTAATCGAAATGCATACATTTGTCTCATACACTATGGGGATGGTGAGAAGAGATATATTTTACATCCCAGAGGGGCTATAATTGGAGATACTATTGTTTCTGGTACAAAAGTTCCTATATCAATGGGAAATGCCCTACCTTTGAGTGCGGTTTGAACTATTGATTTACGTAATTGGAAGTAACCAATTAGGTTTACGACGAAACCTAGAAATCGATCACTGATCCAATTTGACTACCTCTACGGGATAGACCTCAACAGAAAACTGTTGAGTAACGGCAGCAAGTGATTGAGTTCAGTAGTTCCTCATAGAAAATTATTGGCTCTAGAGATATGGTAATATGGAGAAGACAAAATTGTTTGAAGCACGCACAGAACCGGAAGCGCCCCTTGTTTCAAAGAGAGGAGGACGGGTTATTCACATTTAATTTGATGGTCAGAGGCAAATTGAAAGCTAAGCAGTGGTAATTAAGACCCCCGGGGGAAAATAGGGATGTCTCCTACGTTACCCATAATATGTGGAAGTATCGACGTAATTTCATAGAGTCATTCGATCTGAATGCTACATGAAGAACATAAGCCAGATGACGGAACGCAGAGACCTAGGATGTAGAAGATCATAACATGAGCGATTCGGCAGATTTGGATTCCTTTCCTATATATCCACTCATGTGGTACTTCATCATATGATTCATATAAGATCCATCTGTCTAGAGATCGTCATATACATCTAGAAAGCCGTATGCTTTGGAAGAAGCTTGTACAGTTTGGGAAGGGGTTTTTTGAGAGAAAAGAAGAATCTACTTCAACCGATATGCCCTTAGGCACGGCCATGCATAACATAGAAATCACACGTGGAAGGGGTGGGCAATTAGCTAGAGCAGCAGGTGCTGTAGCGAAACTCATTGCAAAAGAGGGTAAATCGGCCACTTTAAGATTACCATCTGGGGAGGTCCGTTTAGTATCCCAAAACTGCTTAGCAACAGTCGGACAAGTGGGTAATGTTGGGGTGAACCAAAAAAGTTTGGGTAGAGCCGGATCTAAGTGTTGGCTAGGTAAACGCCCCGTAGTAAGAGGGGTAGTTATGAACCCTGTGGACCACCCCCATGGGGGCGGTGAAGGGAAAGCTCCCATTGGTAGAAAAAAACCCACAACCCCTTGGGGTTATCCTGCGCTTGGAAGAAGAACTAGGAAAAGGAAAAAATATAGCGATAGTTTTATTCTTCGTCGCCGTAAGTAAATACGTAACTAGGAATATGGAAAATTGCATTTTTGGAATTTGCAATAATGCGATGGGCGAACGACGGGAATTGAACCCGCGCATGGTGGATTCACAATCCACTGCCTTGATCCACTTGGCTACATCCGCCCCTTATCCAGCTAAAGGATTTTTTTCTTTTTTCCATTGATCATTATTCTATTTATTCTGACCTCCGTACTTCGATCGAGATATTGGACATAGAATGCCACTCTTTAAAAAGGAAAAAAGGAGTAATCAGCTGTGACACGAAAAAAAACGAATCCTTTTGTAGCTCATCATTTATTGGCAAAGATAGAAAAGGTCAATATGAAGGAGGAGAAAGAAACAATAGTAACGTGGTCCCGGGCATCTAGCATTCTACCCACAATGGTTGGCCATACAATCGCGATTCATAATGGAAAGGAACATATACCTATTTACATAACAAATCCTATGGTAGGTCGCAAATTGGGGGAATTCGTGCCTACTCGGCATTTCACGAGTTATGAAAATGCAAGAAAGGATACTAAATCTCGTCGTTAACTGAATTCTGAATAGAAAGATTAAGAAGAAAAAAAGATTCAAAATAAAGTAAAGGTAGGCGGGGAATAACCTTATTTATGACAAGTTTCAAACTAGTAAAGTATATCCCTAGGATAAAGAAGAAGAAAAGTGGGCTAAGGAAACTCGCAAGGAAAGTTCCAACCGATCGTCTACTTAAGTTCGAGAGAGTTTTCAAAGCACAAAAACGTATCCCTATGTCTGTTTTCAAAGCACAAAGAGTTCTTGACGAGATTCGCTGGCGTTACTACGAGGAAACTGTTATGATACTGAACCTCATGCCCTATCGAGCATCTTATCCCATCTTAAAGTTGGTTTATTCGGCAGCCGCAAATGCTACTCATTATAGGGATTTCGACAAAGCGAATTTATTTATTACTAAAGCCGAAGTCAGTAGGAGTACTATTATGAAGAAATTCAGACCTCGAGCTCGAGGACGTAGTTTCCCCATAAAAAAAAGCATGTGTCATATAACAATTGTACTAAATATAGTAAAGAAATCTAAATAACCTTTAGATCCATCTAAGATTTCGATTCCCAGTAAAAAAAATATAGAATAGAAAAATATGGGACAAAAAATAAATCCACTCGGTTTCAGACTTGGTACAACCCAAAAACACCATTCCTTTTGGTTCGCACAACCAAAAAATTATTCTGAAGGTCTACAGGAAGATAAAAAAATAAGGGATTGTATCAAGAACTATATACAAAAGAATAGGAAAAAGGGCTCGAATAGAAAAATAGAATCAGACTCAAGTTCCGAAGTAATTACACATAATAGAAAAATGGACTCAGGTTCAAGTTCCGAAGTAATTACACATATAGAAATCCAAAAAGAAATCGATACGATCCACGTCATAATCCATATTGGATTCCCAAATTTATTAAAGAAAAAAGGAGCAATCGAAGAATTAGAGAAAGATCTACAAAAGGAAATTAACTCTGTAAACCAGAGATTTAATATTTCTATCGAAAAAGTTAAAGAACCTTATAGACAGCCTAACATTCTTGCAGAATATATAGCTTTCCAATTAAAAAATAGAGTTTCATTCCGAAAGGCAATGAAAAAAGCCATTGAATTAACTAAAAAAGCAGATATAAGGGGAGTAAAAGTATAAAATTGCGGGTCGTCTCGGAGGAAAAGAAATTGCACGCGCCGAATCTATTAAAAAGGGTAGACTTCCCCTCCAAACAATTCGCGCTAAAATTGATTATTGCTGCTATCCAATTCGGACTATCTATGGAGTATTAGGTGTAAAAATTTGGATATTCGTAGACGAAGAATAAGTAATCTTGTCTTCGGATTCTGTCCATTGATAGAATAAAAAATGACAAGAGACTTTTTTCCTGAAATCCCTGCAAAAGAAGAAATTATACCTCTTTCTATAAGATTTAATGAAAATTGATAAATCATTTAATATAATTGCTATGCTTAGTGTGTGACTCGTTATTTTTTTCTTTTTTTTAAGAAAAAAACTTAGTAATTATAGAAAATTAACTAATAACCAACCTATTGCTTCGTATTGTCGAGATCCTAACTAAGAAACAGTCACTATATGAATAAATACCTCTATCATAACATAAATGAGTAGATGTGTCATATAGTTGTAGCAACTGCAATTTTTTCTCTAAAAAAGAAAAGGGATTCTAGGTTGTGAAGCAAAACTAAAGGGATGTGGATAAAGGGAGGGATGATAGAAAGAAGGAAGAGGAAATAAATAAGATATAGGATTCCACTATGTATGGTCTATGAATTACATCATAAAAGGCAATGTGATAAAGCATCAATATAATAAAAATAATAGAGAATTAAAAATTGTAACTTGAAACAAGAACTACAAATTTAAAGCAATAATAAAGAGCCGCCCGGGTTAATAAAACTGAGAAAATTAACTCGGAAAGAAATTTTTTGGAAGCTCCGTTGCGGGATTCAGACCTAACCATTCAAGGAGAAGCAGTGGGAACGACAGAACCTATGATTCCATAGGATTTTATTGAAAAGAATCCTAACACTTCATTGGGTGGGATGGCGGAACAAACCAAAAAAATTGTCTTATTTGGTAAGTTTATAAATTAACAAATAAGACAGGAAAGAGTAAATATTCGCCCGCGAAATTCTTATTGAATTAGAATACTTTACCGCGATTCAATAAGAGTAAAAATAAGGATTTTTTTAAGAAGGATTACATTATCTATAAATATAGAATTTAGATAAATATACACACACATCTGGATATATTCTAGATCTTCTTTTTTGACTATATATTATATTTTTCTGTTTTAACAAATTCAATATAAAAAAAACCGAACTTTTTCTATTATCTATTAATGTGTATCTATCCGTACCGTAATATTTTGGAATATTATGAATTAGAGAAATTTACATGCTTTCTGATTCCATTCGCGAGGAGCTGGATGAGAAGAAACTCTCATGTCCAGTTTTGCAGTAGAGATGGAACTAAGAAAGAGAACCATCGACTATAACCCCAAAAGAACCAGATTTCGCAAACAACATAGAGGAAGAATGAAAGGAAAATCCTGCCGAGGCAATCGTATTTGTTTTGGTAGATATGCTCTTCAAGCACTTGAACCCGCTTGGATCACGGCGAGACAGATAGAAGCAGGACGAAGAGCAATAACACGATATGCACGTCGTGGTGGAAAAATATGGGTACGTATATTTCCCGACAAACCGGTTACACTAAGACCCACGGAAACACGTATGGGCTCGGGAAAGGGGTCCCCCGAATATTGGGTATCCGTTGTTAAACCTGGTCGTATACTTTATGAAATGGGGGGAGTATCTGAAACTGTAGCTAGAGCAGCTATCTCCATAGCTGCCAGTAAAATGCCCATACGAAGTCAATTTATTCGATTAGAGATATAGAACCCTAAAAGGGGTATGGAAGATAAAAAAAAATGCTCGGTTTTTCTTTCTGGAAAGACAATATTTCTTTCATCCTTTTGCATTGAAATAACAAATTGAAATCAAAATAATATGATTCAACCTCAGACCCTTTTAAATGTAGCAGATAATAGTGGAGCTCGAAAATTGATGTGTATTCGAGTCATAGGAGCTGCTGGTAATCAGCGATATGCTCGTATTGGTGATGTTATTGTTGCTGTAATCAAAGACGCATTGCCCCAAATGCCTCTAGAAAGATCCGAAGTAATTCGAGCTGTAATTGTACGTACATGTAAAGAGTTCAAATGCGAAGACGGTATAATAATCCGCTATGATGACAATGCTGCGGTTATAATTGATCAAAAAGGCAATCCAAAAGGAACTCGAGTTTTTGGCGCGATTGCCGAGGAATTGAGAGAATTGAATTTTACCAAAATAGTTTCATTAGCTCCTGAAGTATTATAAATACTAGTAGGCGAAATTGAGACCAAAGAATTAATTTAGTAGATTGTGTTTTACGTATATGTTTTAAAATCCAAAATGAAAAAAAAAAAAAGAAAACATGTTGATTATAGAAAAATTAGGAGGAACCTAGAATTAGAGTCTTATGGGCAAGGACACTATTGCTGATTTACTAACCTCTATAAGAAATGCGGACATGAATAAAAAAGGAACAGTTCGAGTAGTATCTACAAATATTACCGAAAACATTGTTAAAATACTTCTACGAGAGGGTTTTATTGAAAGTGTTCGGAAACATCAGGAACGTAACAGATATTTCTTGGTTTCAACTTTGCGACATCAAAAGAGAAAGACTATAAAAGGAATATATAGAACAAGAACCTTTTTAAAGCGTATCAGCCGACCCGGCTTACGAATTTATACCAACTATCAAGGAATTCCTAAAGTTTTGGGTGGAATGGGAATTGCTATTCTTTCTACTTCTCGAGGAATAATGACAGATCGAGAAGCTCGACTAAACAGAATTGGGGGAGAAGTCTTATGTTATATATGGTAATCGCCCCGCCTATAGTGCTCGAATTCTATCTCGCCCTTCCTATTTTTAAAATAAAAATAGAAAAATAGGAGAAAAAAAATATGACAGAAAAAAAAAATAGGAGAGAAAAAAAAAACCCGAGAGAAGCAAAAGTAACTTTCGAAGGTTTAGTTACGGAAGCCCTACCCAATGGAATGTTCCGCGTTCGGCTAGAGAATGACACCATCATCCTAGGCTATATTTCAGGAAAGATACGGTCTAGTTCTATACGAATACTGATGGGGGATAGGGTCAAAATTGAAGTAAGTCGTTATGATTCAAGCAAGGGACGTATAATTTATAGACTTCCCCATAAGGATTCGAAGCGTATCGAAGACTCGAAGGATAGCGAAGATTTGAAGGATAGCGAAGATTTGAAGGATACCAAAGATTCAAAGGATTAGGTTTTTCTTTTTTTTTCTAGGGTAATAAATTCTAAGTTCTAAAATTCAAGCGAAGAGACTTATTTTTTCCAAAAGATTAGATTCATAGTTTAAAAAAGGATACGGAAATATGAAAATAAGAGCTTCCGTTCGTAAAATTTGTACAAAATGTCGACTGATTCGTAGGCGTGGACGAATTAGAGTCATTTGCTCTAATCCGAAGCATAAACAAAGACAGGGGTAATCTTTCGAAAAAGAACTTTACTTTCTAAAAAGTAAAAAAAAGTACCCGCGGAAATGTTCCAATTCCAAATAAAATAATTTCATTTAAAATAATTAAAGTAAAGGGTTTATTTTACCCTGAAACGGATATCTTTGTATCTTTTTTTCTTTTTTTTATTTCTAACTCATATTTATGAGATAATAAAATATGGCAAAAGCTATACCAAAAATTGGTTCACGTAAGAAAGTGCGTATTGGTTTACGTAGGAATGCACGTTTTAGTTTACGGAAGAGTGCACGTAGAATAACAAAAGGGGTTATTCATGTTCAAGCTAGTTTCAACAATACCATTATAACTGTTACAGACCCACAAGGTCGGGTGGTTTTTTGGTCCTCGGCCGGTACTTGTGGATTCAAAAGCTCAAGAAAAGCATCACCCTATGCTGGTCAAAGAACAGCAGTAGATGCTATTCGTACAGTAGGTTTGCAACGAGCAGAAGTTATGGTAAAGGGCGCTGGTAGTGGAAGAGATGCCGCATTACGAGCCATTGCTAAAAGTGGTGTGCGATTAAGTTGTATACGCGATGTAACACCTATGCCGCATAATGGATGTCGACCGCCTAAAAAAAGACGTCTGTAAAAGAATTAACCCGCTTTCAACTTTCATTTCAAGAGAAATAAACGATTCAATGATAAAATAATAATACTAGTCTATTATGGTTCGAGAGGAGGTAGCAGGATCCACTCAAACACTACAGTGGAAGTGTGTTGAATCAAGAGTAGATAGTAAGCGCCTTTATTATGGTCGTTTCATTCTGTCCCCGCTTAGAAAAGGTCAAGCGGACACCGTCGGTATTGCCTTGCGAAGAGCTTTACTTGGAGAAATAGAAGGAACATGTATCACACGTGCAAAATTTGGGAGCGTGCCGCACGAGTATTCTACAATAGCAGGTATTGAAGAATCCGTACAAGAAATTTTACTAAATTTGAAAGAAATTGTATTGAGAAGTAATCTCTATGGAGTTAGAGACGCATCCATTTGCGTCAAAGGTCCTAGATACATAACTGCTCAAGATATCATCTTACCGCCTTCCGTAGAAATCGTTGATACGGCACAACCTATAGCTAACTTGACAGAGCCCATTGATTTCTGTATTGATTTACAGATCAAGAGAGATCGTGGATATCAGACAGAACTCAGAAAGAACTATCAAGATGGAAGTTATCCTATAGATGCTGTATCCATGCCTGTTCGAAATGTGAATTATAGTATTTTTTCTTGTGGGAATGGAAATGAAAAACACGAGATACTTTTTCTAGAAATATGGACTAATGGAAGTTTAACCCCTAAGGAAGCACTTTATGAGGCTTCTCGTAATTTGATTGATTTATTTCTTCCTTTTCTACACGCGGAGGAAGAGGGCGCTAGTTTCGAAGAAAATAAAAACAGGTTTACTCCACCCCTTTTTACTTTTCAAAAAAGATTAACTAATCTAAAGAAAAACAAAAAAGGAATTCCATTGAATTGTATTTTTATTGATCAATTAGAATTGACTTCTAGAACGTATAATTGTCTAAAAAGGGCCAATATACATACACTATTGGACCTTTTGAGTAAGACTGAAGAAGATCTTCTGAGAATTGACAGTTTTCGTATGGAAGATAGAAAACATATATGGGACACTCTAGAGAAGCATCTCCCAATTGATTTACTTAAGAATAAACTCTCGTTTTAAATCCATTGCAATTTTTTTTCTTCTTCTTTTTCGAGTTAGAATAAAAAGAAAACAATTTAGCATCTTTGGTACAATCTATATTTTCGCGAAATGGATCATAATAAAATGGATTTTAGGTATCTAGGGAAGATTCACTTGGAAGTAACTATTTCCTAGATACCTATGGTACTTCACGGTTGAATGAATCAAAAAATATCTAAAAAAGACCTAAAGTTAATGATTTATCAATGGGTAATGTTGCTCCAATACCTAACCAAAGAGCTACTACAGTACCGATTAAAAAAACGGTCGTAGCTACTGGGCGGCGAAATGGATTTTGGAATTTATTGACATTCTCTAGAAAAGGTACTGTCAATAAGCCTGTTGGCACAGAAACCATTAAAAGAACGCCCAATAACTTATTGGGTACCGTACGGAGTATTTGAAACACGGGAAAGAAGTACCACTCGGGTAATATTTCCAGAGGAGTTGCAAACGGATCTGCCGGTTCACCAATCATTGATGGCTCGAGAACCGCTAAACCTACATTACATGCAATAGTACCTAGAATTACTACTGGAAAAATATATAAAAGATCGTTGGGCCATGCGGGTTCCCCGTAATAATTATGTCCCATCCCTTTAGCTAATTTAGCTCTTAATACAGGATCATTTAAGTCTGGTTTCTTTGTTATTGGGATAGGTGAACTCTTTAGGATCCATCCCCCAAAGGAACCGGACATGAGAATTTATCATCATCCGGCTCGAGCAAGAGTGAAAGAAATAAGACCGCGGAAGATCCTTAATAGAATTAAGGTTTATAATGACTCAATGACTCTAGGCAAGAAAAGCTTTATCAGATTCTCTTTTCCGAAGTTGCACCTACAACTACTCATTGAAAATAATCCTATTCTTATGGGTAAATGCTCAATATCCAAGTGGGCTTACAAATTTGATCATGATCAATTGCTTTGTGGATTGTCTCATGTCTCTTGATTAGTTGGTATTTATCCCCTCAATATCGCAAGTTTCTTACCTCCAAACAAAATATTTACTTGTTACTAATAAAAAATCAAAAAGTTTAGCCTACATTCTTCCTTAGATCCCTTCTTTTACTCCGATAGTATTGCGGATCACAATCGATGCAAAGAAAATGAATGCATTTCCATACTATAATAAAAAGGTAAGTGTAATAAATAGAGAACTGGATCATGTCACATGACTTATTCCATTTCTACTCTATGGGATCTTACGGAGCCTGTTCATGGATGACATGGTTGCGGTATGATCATAGAAGATATTCTCCTCAAGTGAACCAGCCTATCCTTCCTAGGTAGGGGACTTACATGTTGATTGGATGCGGAGACACCTTTGGTTGTGAATTCTAATGTGGCAGATCCAATTCTTTATCTGCATGGCCAAATCAATAATTCAAGTCACACACTCCCATAATCCGCCTTTTTTCTTTCGTAAAATTAACTTCAACTATTTGTATTGTATAAAAATACTTTGGAGTTGAAGAGAAGTATCCAAATGACATGTGTTATTTTACAATAACCCATGCTTGTAGCAATGAAATACCAAAACCTACCCGATATGATATATGATAATTATAATTCTCTATGATATGCCTTCCCTATAAAGGACCCGAAATACCTTGCTTACGTATCATTGGAAAGTGCATTAACATAAATACGGCAGTAAGCAGAGGCAGTACAAAGGTATGTAAACTATAAAAACGAGTCAAAGTGGATTGGCCCACACTAGCACTTCCGCGTAATAACTCCACTAAAGGCGATCCTATTACCGGAATGGCGTCAGGTACACCTGTCACAATTTTGACTGCCCAATAGCCAATTTGATCCCAAGGCAAAGAATAACCAGTTACACCAAATGATGCAGTCAAAACAGCCAAAACCACACCTGTGACCCAAGTTAATTCGCGGGGTTTTTTAAATCCCCCTGTGAGATACACACGAAATACATGCAGGATCATCATTAAAACCATCATACTTGCTGACCATCGATGAACTGATCGGATTAACCAACCAAAGTTGGCCTCGGTCATTATGTATTGAACCGAGGAAAAAGCCTCTGTAACGGTTGGTCGGTAGTAAAAAGTCATAGCAAAACCGGTAGCGACTTGTACTAGAAAACAAGTAAGTGTAATTCCCCCTAAACAATAAAATATGTTGACATGGGGAGGAACATATTTACTAGTTATATCATCTGCAATTGCCTGAATCTCAAGACGTTCCTCAAACCAATCATATACTTTATTGAGATAGGTAACTAACCCGAGTCCCCCTCTAAGAGCCGTATATGAAAATTTCATCTCGTACGGCTCAAGCAGAAACACAAAAATTTTCAACGAATATTAGAAAAAAGGTTCAAAACTTCATCAGCCACTGAATTGGGTCGATTTGCCTTGAAGATATCAAATAAGAAAAATCCGGAATATCTTCTTTGTGATGATAATGCCAAAAAATCTCAAGTTGGCGCGTCTTTCTTTCTTCCTTTCCCTTATGTTGGTCATTAGAGGCTTCTTGACTTTTCTCTTCCCTATAAAGGATTTGTTTTTTTATGCGTAATATAGAAATTATCTTGTTGAGATCCTATGAATCAGTTCAATTAAAACCTTAGATTCATACTAGAGCCACGATGATTTAGTCTCAAGCTAAACAAAAGGCAAGGGTTCTTCGAATAAGAACCGCTTGATAATCATTTATTGAATCAGTGTAATGACTCGACAAAATCGAGAGAAAAAAAGTTGTCTTTTGGGCAAACAAAATTGGAAGGAAGAAAATTTCTTTTTTATTTTTATTTAAGAACTACTTGAATTTTTCAGTCTGGTTGCGAGGTCTTAATAGTGAGTATGAATCATAGTTCCATTTTTTTTTGATCCACTCTATCTATTTCGTGTTCCAGATACTAGAATAAATAATATCTGACGAATTAGAATCATCTTGATAGAGATAACAGGCCCTTTCTATGTATTATCAATAGGATCAATTCTAACAAGTCACACACTCATATTCCAGAGATACCGAAACAAAAAAATTCCGCGGTCGAACTACCATAATATCTAGAAATGTAGATCTTAAACTAGAAAGGCTTTTTTGGATGGAAAAACTCTGACTTCCTAGTTTTAGTTAGTAGAAACCTAATTGGTTAAAATTCCGTCCAGTAAAACGGAAGAATTATAAATTTCTAAAATGATAGATAGGAATATAGCGAATAAAGCCATTGCGATCCCCATAAAAGGAGTAGTCCCCCAACCCGGGGCGACTTTCCCATATTCCGAATTCAAGGGTTTCAGTAAACTACCTGCACCAGTTCGTTTTGGCCTAGGTTTAGAACTATCTTCAACGGTTTGTGTAGCCATAAATTCTATTTAATCATTGGTGTTGACTTTGTATACTATTCCGTTGTAGTTGTAAATACACGATCTTTTCGTAGATCCATTGTAATCTTGAAATTCTATAAAAATGGAAACAGCAACTTTAGTCGCCATCTCCATATCTGGTTTACTTGTAAGCTTTACTGGGTATGCCTTATATACCGCGTTTGGGCAACCCTCTCAACAATTAAGAGATCCATTCGAAGAACACGGAGACTAATTTAAGTAAGAAGTCTCCCAGATAGGGGGACTTCTTACTTAAATGAAATTATTTTATTCTTTTAGTTGGAGTTGGTGGAACCTTAGGTGGTTCTCGGAAGAAGATAGCGAAAAAAATTATCCCTAAAGTCGAAACTAAAAGGAACGTATAAACCAATGCTTCCATAGATTCGATCCTGGTTTATTTACAATTATAACTTCCACACCTATTCATTTGTCATTTGGGATAATTTCCCATATAAAGAAAGAAAAAGAGTCAAAGAAAGGATGGGAGATGTTTCCCATGTCAAATCAAAAAAGAGAGGTGAAAGATACTATAACAATGTGTATCAAACTGCCTGTTTCCTTGTAGTTGGATCTCCCACTTTTTGGAATGTTCCAAATTCCACTTGAGCATCCAAATCTGGATCAATACCAGCAAAAACATCTCGGAACAATGTTCTAGCGCCATGCCAAATGTGTCCGAAAAAGAAGAGCAAAGCAAAGGTAGCATGACCAAAAGTGAACCAACCCCTTGGACTGCTGCGAAAAACACCATCAGATTTCAAAGTAGCCCGGTCTAATTCAAAAATTTCCCCTAATTGAGAACGCCTCGCATATTTTTTTACAGTAGCAGGATCAGAATAACTTACTCCATTAAGTTCGCCACCATAGAACTCCACCGTTACACCTACTTGTTCAACACTATATTTGGATTCTGCTCTTCTAAAAGGAACGTCTGCTCTAACAATTCCCTCCTCATCTACCAAAACAACCGGAAATGTTTCAAAAAAAGTAGGCATACGGCGTACAAAAAGCTCACGTCCTTCTTTATCTCTAAAGACGGGATGTCCTAACCATCCAACAGCTATTCCATCCCCATTGTCCATTGAGCCTGCTCTGAATAATCCCCCTTTTGCCGGATTATTACCAATATAATCATAAAAGGCTAATTTTTCGGGAATTTTAGACCAAGCTTCTGATAAACTAAGATTTTCGGCTAAACCATTGCTAACTCTTCGATATATTTCTTGCTGAAAGTATCCCTGATCCCACTGATAACGAGTAGGCCCAAATAATTCGATTGGGGTCGTTGCTGACCCATACCACATAGTTCCAGCAACTACGAAAGCTGCAAAAAAAACAGCAGCGATACTACTGGAAAGTACAGTTTCAATATTGCCCATACGTAATCCTTTATATAGACGTTGAGGCGGACGGACACTAAGATGGAATAAGCCCGCTAATATACCCAATGTACCCGCAGCAATATGATGAGAAGCTATTCCCCCCGGAACAAAAGGATCAAAACCTTCTGCACCCCACGCTGGATTTACAGCTTGTACTTTTCCAGTTAGTCCATAAGGATCGGATACCCATATCCCAGGACCATACAAACCCGTTACATGAAATGCCCCAAAGCCAAAGCAAGCCACCCCTGCAAGAAATAAATGAATTCCAAAGATCTTGGGCAAATCCAAAGAGGGTTTTCCCGTCCGCTCATCAGAGAATATTTCTAGGTCCCAATATACCCAATGCCAGATCGCTGCCAAGAAACACAAGCCAGAAAACACAATATGCGTACCTGCCACACCTTCATAACTCCAAATACCCGGATTTGTTACAGTTCCTCCTGAAATACTCCAACCACCCCACGAATCCGTTATTCCTAAACGAGTCATGAAGGGAATTACGAACATACCTTGTCTCCACATTGGATCCAGAACAGGATCAGAGGGATCAAAAACTGCTAATTCGTATAAAGCCATTGAGCCAGCCCAACCAGAAACTAGAGCTGTGTGCATTATATGCACCGCAAGCAATCGACCCGGATCATTCAATACGACAGTATGAACACGATACCAAGGCAAACCCATGGAAATACCCCTTTAGCAAAGAAAAATAGACACGATGTCGCTTTATTTTATCGCATTGAAAAAGACTATCCATATCCTATGTACCTAACCCTTCTAGGGGATTCTGTGTCAGAAAGCGCGAATATTTATTTCATTCCATTAAAAATAAGAAGCCAATTCTGTTCATAAGAAGAAAGAGAAGCAGATCTATTCTATACTCGATAAGTGCCAATATGCAATGGGTAACTTGGCCAATTTGGAAAAAACGAAGAATAGATCGCTACCCCTCTTTGTTTAGCATTCAAATCACCCATTCCCTTTTCTTTATTCAATCTGTCTTACATTCCTTATATGTATAACCTTTCAATCTACGTATTAATAGAATCTATAATATTCATATAGAATAAGAATAAAAATTAAGACAATAAACTGCGGATTCTTTCTTTCTGTTCCATTCTTACGTTTCCATATTAAAGTGTGGTTTTCTTACTTAAATTTAATAATATTAATCTAATATGCCCATTGGTGTTCCAAAAGTACCTTACCGGATTCCTGGAGATGAAGAAGCGACTTGGGTTGACTTATACAATGTTATGTATCGAGAAAGGACACTTTTTTTAGGTCAAGAGATTCGTTGCGAGATCACGAATCATATTACAGGTCTCATGGTATATCTGAGTATAGAAGATGGAATTAGTGATATTTTTTTGTTTATAAACTCCCCAGGCGGGTGGCTAATCTCAGGAATGGCTATTTTTGATACGATGCAAACGGTGACACCAGATATATATACAATATGCCTCGGAATAGCCGCCTCCATGGCGTCCTTCATTCTGCTTGGAGGAGAACCCACCAAGCGTATAGCATTCCCTCACGCGAGGATTATGCTTCACCAACCTGCTAGTGCTTATTATCGGGCAAGGACACCAGAATTTTTACTAGAAGTAGAAGAGTTACACAAAGTTCGCGAAATGATCACAAGGGTTTATGCAGTAAGAACAGGCAAGCCTTTTTGGGTTGTATCCGAAGACATGGAAAGGGATGTTTTTATGTCAGCAGACGAAGCCAAAGCTTATGGACTTGTCGATATTGTAGGGGATGAAATGATTGACAAGCACTGCGATACTGATCCAGTGTGGTTTCCAGAAATGTTTAAGGATTGGTAGTGTCCGGATTTCTTGTAAAGTTATTTCACAGCTAAATTCGTGTTTTCCTCGATTTAATAGAAAATAGAAAGACTTCATGATGAGCAATCATCAGGTTAAGATGGATCTAAACCAATCCATTTTTTTCTATATACATACAACATGCCGACGGTTAAACAACTTATTAGAAACGCAAGACAGCCAATACGAAATGCTCGAAAAACGGCCGCGCTTAAAGGATGCCCTCAGCGTCGAGGAACATGTGCTAGGGTGTATGTGCGACTCGTTCAGATCATGACTTCAAACAAATATAAAAAAAATTGAAGTATCCATGATTAGTACCAATGAATAGGATATAGCTTCTCTATCCTAGATTTCTATGGTATATGGAATTTATGGTTTCCTTTGGTGCAAATCCAATTATCTAAATTGGAAATAAGAAGCAATTCTCCCATTGGTAGCAAATGGTTATCCATTAAGCGGAGGAAATAGTAATAAAAAGAAAAAGGCTTATGCTCCTTTATCTTAAAAGAACGGACTAACAGGGTCAGCTACTTAGCCAACTTTCATAATTAAATACCGTCACTGTATGGATAACTCTTATTGTGAAAAGAGCTATTTACTCTATAATGGATAGGTAGAGCCAAAGAATGTGGACTATACAAGTTCGCAATACCTTTTGATGAAAGAAAGGGCTCCGGTGTATAGAGAGGGCCTCACCGTTTAAAAGGGAACCATAGAAACGATGGAACCCACTATTTTTTTTAGTATTATTAGAATGAATTTGTTATTTCGTATAGAAATAACTGAACGGAGTGGAATAAAAAATCGTGGTTGGGAAGGTTACTATAGCAAAAGCCATTGGAATTAATATTTTATATATCGGAATAATTAGTTTTGTTATTAATGAGAAAAAGGGTGGCTAAAAGAAGAGAAATCATTAGTTATTCATTAAGGTTAATTTGATTCAATGACCAGAGTTCCGCGAGGATATATAGCCCGGAGACGACGAACAAAAATGCGTTCATTTGCCTCAAACTTTAGAGGGGCTCATTTAAGACTTAATCGAATGATTACCCAACAGGTAAAAAGAGCTTTTGTTTCCTCTCATCGAGATAGAGGTAGGCAAAAGAGGGATTTTCGTCGTTTGTGGATCACTCGGATAAACGCAGCAACGCGGGTATATAAAGTATTCGATAGTTATAGTAAATTAATACACAACCTGTACAAGAAGAAATTGATTCTTAATCGTAAAATGCTTGCACAAGTAGCTGTATCAAATCCAAATAATCTTTACACGATTTCCAATAAAATAAAGATCATCAATTAAAGGTATAAATAAAGTAATATACTGGAATAATAAAAGATGAATTCCCGGAGAGGGAACTCCGGGAAGATACAATAAATTAAGATTAAGTGGTAGGAATCAACGAGCTGGATTACTTTCTTTATAATATATATAGGTCTGGCCCTTTCGAATTCGAATAAAACATCAACAATCGGAACTTAAGTTCCGGTTGTTGTTTCTTAAATTTTGGTTGTTGTTTCTTAAGTTTCGATTGGAATTGTACTTTTGCGTTAATTGAGGAATATGTCTATTTTTTCTGGGTCTAGAACCTGTAATTATTGAAATTGACTGGGCTTGAAATTGCTTTTCGTTCTCATAGTTACGAAACGGTAAGAAAGATAAAATACGAGCCTGTTTTATAGCAAGAGTAATTAATCGTTGTTGTTTCAAGGTTAATCTATTTATTCGTCTCGATAATATTTTTCCTTGTTCACTAATAAATCTATTAATTAAACTCATGTTTCTATAATCAATTCGATCTCCCGGGCCAATCCGGGGACGCCTACGAAAAGGTTGTTTAGATTTACGAAAAGGTTGCTTGAATTTACGAAAAGTTTGCTTGGATTTACGAAAGGGTTGCTTGGATTTATTAAAAGTTTGCTTGGATTTACTAAAGGGTTGCTTAGATTTAAGAAAAGGTTGTTTAGATGTATACATGATTTATTCCTTATTTAAAATTTGAAAATTTGAAAATTCACTTCTTTATTTTATTAATTTAGGATCCAGAAGAAGTAGTTTTTCTTTGATCCATATCTTATTTGATTCATATTATAGTATATGAATACCCTCTATACATATGAAATAATATCTACCGGAAATCAGATGAGTTGATTTGTATTTTGTATTCTATACTATGTTTTCTTTATATATTAAATATGAAGTTCTTACTCTTTCTGTTGTTTGGAAAGATCAAACACACGATGTTCCTATTTCTTTATTTCGTGATGAGTCGTATGCTTGCGACAATAACGACAAAATTTTTTGAATTCTAATTGTCCGGGTGTATTGTGGCGATTCTTTTGAGTACTATATCTAGAAATCCCCGTCGATTCCTCATTGGCACCTTTTCGAACACAACTGATGCATTCCAAAATAACTCTGATTCTAACATCTTTTCCCTTGGCCATGAACCTCCTTTTCTTTTTGGATTGACTTAACTTAATTCTTCTACTTATTCTTTTATTCTTCTATTTTGAATCCGAAGAAGAAGAATAAAATTC
>NW_028259990.1:0-29222 GCF_056163025.1 Triticum urartu | reverse complement strand
CGGTATAACACCTGGCATGGATACCCAGTCCTGAGTGAAAAAGATACCGCGAGCACGATCTTTTTCAATAAAATCATCGCGCAATAAATCAACAAAACCTAAAGTCATTTCGCGTTCCCCTTCTAACTTACCTACTACTGTACCGGAGTGGATATGATCTCCCCCAGACATACGCAATGCTTTAGCTAATACACGGAAATGCATACCATGATTTTTCTGTCTATCAATAACTGCATGCATTGCACGGTGAATGTGAAGAAGTAGGCCATTGTCGCGGCAATAATGAGCCAAAGTAGTATTTGCGGTGAATCCCCCAGTTAAGTAGTCATGCATTACAATAGGAACCCCTAATTCTCTTGCAAATACAGCTCTCTTAATCATTTCTTCACATGTACCCGCAGTCGCATTCAAGTAATGCCCCTTGATTTCACCGGTTTCGGCCTGTGATTTATAAATAGCTTCGGCACAAAAGACAAAACGGTCTCTCCAGCGCATAAATGGTTGTGAGTTTACGTTTTCATCATCTTTGGTAAAATCAAGTCCACCACGTAGACACTCATAACACGCTCTACCATAATTTTTTGCGGATAATCCCAATTTTGGTTTAATAGTACATCCCAATAAAGGACGACCGTACTTGTTCAACTTATCTCTTTCAACTTGGATACCATGAGGCGGGCCTTGGAAAGTTTTTGAATAAGTAGGGGGAATTCGTAGATCCTCCAAACGTAGAGCACGTAGGGCTTTGAAACCAAATACGTTACCTACAATGGAAGTAAACATGTTAGTAACGGAACCCTCTTCAAATAGGTCTAATGGATAAGCTACATAACAGATCCATTGGTTGTCTTCCCCAGCAACAGGCTCGATGTGATAGCATCGTCCTTTGTAACGATCAAGACTGGTAAGTCCATCAGTCCAAACAGTTGTCCATGTACCAGTAGAAGATTCGGCAGCTACTGCAGCCCCTGCTTCTTCGGGCGGAACCCCAGGCTGAGGACTTACTCGGAATGCTGCCAAGATATCAGTATCCTTAGTTTCATACTCTGGGGTGTAGTAAGTCAATTTATAATCTTTAACACCAGCTTGAAATCCAACACCTGCTTTAGTTTCTGTTTGTGGTGACATAAGTCCCTCCCTATAACTCTTGAATTAAGAATTCTCACAATAACAGGGTCTACTCGATGTTAATTAGGCGTAAATGAAACTTTAGCAAAAATCTCGTAAAACAAAAAGGATATTCAATTAATATAATATCAACTCATTAAAGAAAATTGAGGGCATGCTTAGGTTAATGAATATGTTTCATTCATATATAATGCGTACACCCTGTGTATGTTCTATCCTATAGGAATTCCAATATAGGAATTCGATAGGAATTGAGTTGTTGTTATGGTAAGTTAACACGGTTCGTTATTAAACCATGGATTTGATTTACCAAATCCATAATTATTGTATACTCTTTGATAGATATAGCGCAACCCAAATTAATTCCTAATCCTTATTTTACAAGTTCTTAATAGTTCTCTTTTCTTATTTTGAATGCAAATACCTAACTAAATACTAATAAAATTCTTTGTTGACAGCAATCTATGCTTCACAGTAGTATATATTTTGTATATCGAAGTCCTAGATAGGAAAGTAGAGTAGGCACAGATCCTCCACAAAAGGCAAAATGTATATGAAAAAAAAGATTGATTGAACTTTCCAATGGACTCATTCCATGAGTAAACGATTGAATGGGATTCGCTTGGGCAACGAAATCAAGTCCTGGTCCCCTTTTCTCTCTTATTGAATTAACTAATTCATTTCCTTTTTACTTTTGGATTTTTTTTGATTTGATTTGGCATTATTCAACAATAAAAAAAGAAAAATTTCGACAAATTCCTTTTTTTTAATTATGTGATAATTATGAGAACCAATCCTACTACTTCTCCTCCCGGGGTTTCCACAATTGAAGAAAAAAGTACAGGTCGTATCGATCAAATTATTGGACCCGTGCTGGATGTCACTTTTCCCCCAGGCAAGTTACCTTATATTTATAACGCTTTGGTAGTCCAGAGTAGAGACACTGCCGATAAGCAAATTAATGTGACTTGTGAGGTACAACAATTATTAGGAAATAATCGAGTTAGAGCTGTAGCTATGAGTGCTACGGACGGGTTGATGAGAGGAATGGAAGTGATTGACACGGGAGCTCCTCTCAGTGTTCCGGTCGGTGGAGCTACTCTCGGACGAATTTTCAACGTTCTTGGGGAGCCTGTTGACAATTTGGGTCCTGTAGATAGTAGTGCAACGTTCCCTATTCATAGATCTGCGCCTGCCTTTATCGAGTTAGATACGAAATTATCCATCTTTGAAACAGGTATTAAGGTCGTCGATCTTTTAGCTCCTTATCGACGTGGAGGAAAAATAGGACTATTTGGGGGGGCTGGAGTAGGTAAAACAGTACTGATCATGGAATTAATCAATAACATTGCTAAAGCTCATGGGGGCGTATCCGTATTCGGTGGAGTAGGGGAACGGACTCGTGAAGGAAATGATCTTTATATGGAAATGAAGGAATCCGGAGTAATTAATGAAAAAAATATTGAGGAATCAAAGGTAGCTCTAGTCTATGGCCAAATGAATGAACCACCGGGAGCTCGTATGAGAGTTGGTTTAACTGCCCTAACTATGGCGGAATATTTCCGAGATGTTAATAAGCAAGACGTGCTTTTATTTATCGATAATATCTTTCGTTTTGTTCAAGCAGGATCAGAGGTATCCGCTTTATTAGGGAGAATGCCCTCCGCAGTGGGTTATCAACCTACTCTTAGTACAGAAATGGGTTCTTTGCAAGAAAGAATTGCTTCTACTAAAAAGGGATCTATAACTTCGATTCAAGCAGTTTATGTACCTGCAGACGATTTGACCGACCCTGCCCCTGCCACAACATTTGCACATTTGGATGCTACTACCGTACTTTCCAGAGGATTAGCTTCCAAGGGTATTTATCCAGCAGTAGATCCTTTAGATTCAACCTCGACTATGTTACAGCCTCGGATCGTTGGCAACGAACATTATGAAACTGCGCAAAGAGTTAAGGAAACTTTACAACGTTACAAAGAACTTCAGGACATTATCGCAATTCTTGGCTTGGATGAATTATCGGAAGAGGATCGTTTAACTGTAGCAAGAGCAAGAAAAATTGAGCGTTTCTTATCACAACCGTTCTTTGTGGCAGAAGTTTTTACTGGTTCTCCAGGAAAGTATGTTGCTCTTGCGGAAACTATTAGGGGATTTCAACTAATCCTTTCCGGAGAATTAGACGGCCTACCTGAACAGGCTTTTTATTTGGTGGGTAACATCGATGAAGCTAGCACGAAAGCTATAACCTTAGAAGAGGAGAACAAATCGAAGAAATGAAATTAAATCTTTATGTACTGACTCCTAAGCGAATTATTTGGGATTGTGAAGTGAAAGAAATCATTTTATCCACTAATAGTGGCCAAATTGGCGTATTACCAAACCACGCCCCCATTAACACAGCAGTAGATATGGGTCCTTTGAGAATACGCCTCCTCAACGACCAATGGTTAACAGCGATTCTGTGGAGCGGTTTTGCGAGAATAGTTAATAATGAGATCATCATTTTAGGAAATGATGCGGAACTGGGTAGTGATATTGATCCGGAAGAAGCTCAAAAGGCACTTGAAATAGCCGAAGCTAACTTGAGTAAAGCTGAGGGTACGAAAGATTTGGTTGAAGCGAAGCTCGCTCTCAGACGAGCTAGGATACGAATCGAGGCTGTCAATTGGATTCCCCCATCCAATTGAAGACAATCCAGTGGTTTATAGTTGATACAAAGAAAAAGGGAAGAGGGGTAGAAAAAGTTATTAGATAGCGAAGCGAAGTAAGTCCAATGCTATCTAGTAATTTTTCTACCTACTTACCTACTATTGGATTTGAACCAATGACTCCCGCCGTATGAAAGCAATACTCTAACCACTGAGTTAAGTAGGCAATTTATCACCACAAAGGAAGACCCATTACTTCGATCGATTATATATTGAATCCCTTTTCTAAGCAATACCGCTCTGTTATTGGTCTGTTATATACTAAATACTAAACTAAATACTAAACAGATACAGATCAAAGGGGTATCCTCTGGCATTAGAAAATATTCATCTTGACAAGAAATTATCTATATGTTAAGATATCTCTGATAAGGGCTATAGCTCAGTTCGGTAGAGCAACTCGTTTACACGTGCGCCAATGCTTTTCAAAGGAGCTTATTATGCAATGAACATAATCGATCTTATTGCAAAATCAATGTCTTACTTCATAGATTCGAGAGAATAGGAGAACAGTAGCCTGACAAACAGTCGGTTCAGTCCGATTCAGGTGCCAATTCAGGTGCCTAATCAAATAGAACCCTTATGGATTTGCTAGTTGATAAGGTAAATATCCAGCCCACTAAATGCTAGGCGTAATGAGGATAAGGGCCTCCAAAAAACTTCTTTTCGTTCTATGAACTTTAAGGTGTATGAAGTCTCATAGTTAACTCTTGCAGTGGAACGATAGAGACTCCATTTCACTTAGGTTGATTTAATTTAGACCGGAGGCAGACCTAAGTCAAGGTAATCCTCCTTTGAAACACTTTGGTATTGCTCCTAGATAGATCATAATACAAAAAATCAATCAGAGCACAGGGAGCCATCTCATTATCTTTCCGTAAAGAAAAACTATGGTGGACTAACTGATCTTTAAATCAGTTTATGAAAGAGCCCAATGCAAAAAAATGCATGTTGGGTCTTTGAAACAGTTCAAATCATTTCGATAATAATCCGTTTGATCTGTTTTACCGAGAAGGTCTACGGTTCGAATCCGTATAGCCCTAATATGCCCTTTTTTAGATTTTAGGATCTCTATCCTATGTTTTCTTTAGTTTAGTATAGTTTTCATTTTCTCATTAGTATTTGTTTATAGACTGGATAGGCGCCTGCGACATAGAATAGAGATAAAAGCATTACCAAAGGCTCATTCATCGAAAATCAAAATCATACAGACAGGAAAAGAAAAACGAATTTCTATCAAATCAATAGAAGAAAGGATCCTTTCCCTGATTTGAATCCCGTCCTCCTTCAAATAGGATATCTCTAGACTTCCCTATAATAACTGCAATGATTTTATCCATTTTGCGAATTCCTACTTTGTTTTAAGTATATTTATTACTTTGTTTATAGATACATTATGTAAATTGATCAACTTTAAATAGAAAAAATAAAGTAAAGAGTAAATAAGAAAACAGAATATTCTGTCTCATAGTTCTGAAATAGAGTTCTTTATTTTTATTTTATAGTATTACTTCTCATTAATTATACTGCATAGATTAGTCCTACTATCTTAATTAGGTTCTAATTTAGTAGTATTCTCATTTTTATTTAATAGTCTCTTATTATTTTATTATTAAATATTAAATAAAGGATAGAGCTATTCTTTTTTCTAGAGATTCTAGAGAAAGCGAGACAAAGTGAAACGAGAAAGTTTTCTTTATATAAGAATTAGATCTACATACACCATATCTAAATAGAATGGAAATCCAAAAGAAAGGGAGTTGGGATTCCATTGGATGAATCTTTAAAGAAGATGCAGCACAGAGGAAACAAAGGCTAAACTTAAACTAAGCGCTTTTGTTTGAACAAAAAAGATTCTTGTTTCACCGAGGAAAAGAGAGAAGTTCTGGATAAATTGACAATGCTGAATTGAATTGACTAATTTAAGTTCCGCCTATTCCACATTAATGGGAGTACATTATGTTTCTGCTTCACGAATATGATATTTTTTGGACATTTCTAATAATAGCAAGCCTTATTCCTATTTTGGCATTTTCGATTTCAGGACTTTTAGCCCCGGTTAGTGAAGGACCAGAGAAGCTTTCTAGTTATGAATCGGGTATAGAACCCATGGGAGGGGCTTGGGTACAATTCCGAATACGCTATTATATGTTTGCGCTCGTTTTTGTTGTTTTTGATGTGGAAACCGTCTTTCTATACCCTTGGGCAATGAGTTTCGACGTATTGGGTGTATCCGTTTTTATCGAAGCTTTGATTTTCGTGCTTATCTTAGTTGTTGGTTTAGTTTATGCATGGCGAAAAGGAGCCTTGGAATGGTCTTAACTGAATATTTAGACAAAAAAAAAGAAGGAAAAGATTCTATTGAGACAGTTATGAATTTGATTGAGTTTCCCTTACTTGACCAAACAAGTTCCAATTCTGTTATTTCAACTACACCAAATGATCTTTCGAATTGGTCAAGACTCTCCAGTTTATGGCCCCTTCTATACGGTACCAGTTGTTGTTTCATTGAATTTGCTTCATTAATAGGCTCACGATTCGACTTTGATCGTTATGGATTGGTACCAAGATCAAGTCCTAGGCAAGCAGACCTAATTTTAACAGCCGGTACGGTAACAATGAAAATGGCTCCCTCTTTAGTGAGATTATACGAGCAAATGCCTGAACCAAAATACGTCATTGCTATGGGAGCCTGTACTATTACAGGGGGAATGTTCAGTACGGATTCCTATAGTACTGTTCGGGGAGTTGATAAGTTAATTCCTGTGGATGTCTACTTGCCGGGCTGCCCACCTAAACCGGAGGCAGTTATAGATGCCCTAACAAAACTTCGTAAGAAGATATCGCGAGAAATAGTTGAGGATCAAACTCTATCTCAAAATAAAAATAGATGTTTTACTACCAGTCACAAGCTTTATGTTAGGCGCAGTACTCATACAGGAACTTATGAGCAAGAATTGCTCTATCAATCACCATCTACATTAGATATATCTTCTGAAACTTTTTTCAAATCCAAAAGTTCAGTACCTTCCTACAAATTAGTGAATTAGGAGAGGGGCTCTTTTGTGTAGAAAAATAAAAAGCAGGGCAATCTTTCAAACTTGCATCCGAAATGTGAAATATTTATACAAAGAGGGAGAGATGAAGACAATGCAGCAGGGTTGGTTATCTAATTGGCTAGTCAAACATGAGGTGGTTCATAGATCTTTGGGCTTTGATCACCGAGGAATAGAGACTTTACAAATAAAAGCAGGGGATTGGGATTCCATTGCTGTCATTTTATATGTATATGGTTACAATTATTTACGCTCCCAATGTGCTTATGATGTAGCACCCGGTGGATCTTTAGCTAGCGTGTATCATCTTACGAGAATACAATATGGTATAGATAATCCAGAAGAAGTCTGCATAAAAGTCTTTGCCCAAAAGGATAATCCTAGAATTCCGTCTGTCTTCTGGATTTGGAGAAGTGCCGATTTTCAAGAACGCGAATCTTATGATATGGTGGGAATCTCTTATGATAATCATCCGCGCCTTAAACGTATCCTAATGCCTGAAAGTTGGATAGGCTGGCCCTTACGTAAGGATTATATAACCCCCAATTTTTATGAAATACAAGATGCTCATTGAATGATAAGAAATTCATGCTCACTTATACAACACAACTCCAGATTTTATTCAAGTCAAGGAATATTTTTAGGTTCTTTTCCTAGATGAAACGGAATACCTATTTATAATTAATTCCTAATTATACAAAAGCATTCCAGATAGACTGAGCAAAAAAAGGGTTTCATTTGGATTCCCCTATTTTGAAAATCGCATATTAATTTCCTTCATATGAACAGAAAAATAGGATGACTCAAAGAAGTTCTCTACCAGGAACTTTGTACCGCGCACATTACTTAGCACAACTAGGAAAATAAGATAAGATAAAGATAAGCAAGACTAAAAAAATATTCGTCGGAATAGCGGAATACAAAATTAAGAAACGCAAAAAAATAAAGGGGAATCTCACCCCCTTCTTTATCATAAAGAAAAGATATATTTTAAAACTTCTTTAAAAAGAAAAAGAAGTGCCTCTATATTTATATTATAGATTTATCCACTTAGATGAATAAATATTATTAATGAATATGTATCACAATCCATCTCGAGGTATTTGGATCAATACCTATTCGGTGGATCTTTTTTTTTTTTTTCTCTGCCAGGAACCAGATTTGAACTGGTGACACGAGGATTTTCAGTCCTCTGCTCTACCAACTGAGCTATCCTGACCTTTTCTTGTGCATCATCCTAGTAGAGTATTTGTATCTATGTCAATTAAAAGGACTAAAAATTAATTAAAGTATTTCAAATTTTAAATTTGAAAATGGGGGGGGTAGTCCTATGCATTGTGCATGGTTTACTTAAATAAAACTTAAAAATAGAGTGAATAACCAAGATTTCTTGCCGATACTCTAATAAAAAAGAAATCTATTCAATGAATAGGATAAGATCCATTGAGTTCTCTTCGCATTCCTTTGTGAAAGAGTAGAATGAGAAAGCTAATGAATCTTAAACCCATTGCATTGATAAAAAGAAAAAAAAGTGCATTGATAAAAAGAAAAAAAAAAAGAGGATAAATAATAATAATATAGTATAGTTAGGGAATAAAAGAGGATTTGGGGATAGAGGGACTTGAACCCTCACAACTTATAAAGTCGACGGATTTTCCTTTTACTAGAAATTTCATTGTTGTCAGTATTGACATGTAGAATGGGACTCTCTCTTTGTCCTCGTCCGATTAATCCACTTTTTTAAAGATCTCGAAAACTTTGAATTTTAATTGAAGAATTTGATTATTCAATATTCGATTGGAGTGGATTCACAATAATGAAAAAAAAAAATTATGATATGAGTTTTTTATTTCATAATCATTATCATTTCTAATTTCATTTTTAAAAAAGATAAAGAACCTATATTATAATTAGAATATAATATGAGTTCTGTGATTAATCGTTTGCTATGTCAGTATCTATACGTGTTTATTAAATGTATAAGGTATAAAACCCCTCTTTCTCTAATTTAGAACTAGAAGGAATTCCACTAACAACACAACGTAATTAACTCGATTCGTTAGAACAGCTTCCATTGAGTCTCTGCACCTATCCTTTTCCTTTGTATTCTAGTTCGAGAACCCCTTGTTTTCTCAAAACACGGATTTGGCTCAGGATTGCCCTTTTTTAATTCCAGGGTTTCTCTGAATTTGGAAGTTACCACTTAGCAGGTTTCCATACCAAGGCTCAATACAATCAAGTCCGTAGCGTCTACCGATTTCGCCATATCCCCATTTCCCTCTTCTTTGAGACCAGGATTCCTTGTGTAATTTCATCCATCTCTTAGTTTTTTTTTTGAATCATTGAGTTCATCACTCAACGTAGTCTAGCAGTTCAGTTCGACTCTATTTGAGAGACCTCGCTTGCTTATTGCAATTCAGAATTGAATTGATTCTATCCTTGATGTATTTGCAATTCAATCCGAATCAATATATCCAAAAGTTTTTATCTCCCCCACCTCCCGTCTTACTTTTTTATAGTATTCAAAATTATACTATAACGCTTGATATTTATTCTTTTTTTCTAATCAGAATTAGCAATTTTATTTACTCTGACTCTATGTTCCCCTTAGTGAAATATTAATCCTCAAATTATTAACAAATAATAAAGTCTATAATGATCGAATGAAAATACCAATAAATTCTATAATTTTATTTTTTAATATCCTATAGTTAAGCATATCAAGCTAACTTTATCTTTAAGAAGTTTTAGTATTTTTTTATTTTTATAAGTATAACTTCAAATTTAGAACTAGTTAATAGCTAAGATTAATAACTAATATCTGAGATTTTACGGATTTCCTATACTATACCTATTTCTATTTGTTACACTATTTCCGTTATGTAAGCCCACTTAGCTCAGAGGTTAGAGCATCGCATTTGTAATGCGAGGGTCATCGGTTCAAATCCGATAGTCGGCTTTTTTTTCTCTATCGATGTTCTACGAACAAGAATCTCTTTTTTTCCGAATTAAATGGAGAATCCAGGATCTTTTATGTTTTTTACCTTACAATTTTGCTAGATACAAAACAATAAAATAAATAATATATATACAAAAAAAAAAGATTTTGATGAAATTCCATTTTTTGGGGTACTTTAGTTGATTTTACTCTGTTTATCCTGTAGTTTAATTCAGTTTTAATTTCGATGTATTCTGTAATGTAAATACAATGAAATTAATTGTGTAAAATGAAATTTCAATAAAATAAAAAAAGGAGTCTTCATGTCCCGTTATCGAGGACCTCGTTTAAAAAAAATACGCCGTCTGGGAGCTTTACCAGGACTCACTAGAAAAACACCTAAATCCGGAAGTAATCTTAAAAAAAAATTCAATTCTGGGAAAAAGGAGCAATATCGTATTCGTCTTCAAGAAAAACAGAAATTGCGTTTTCATTATGGTCTGACAGAACGACAATTACTTAGATATGTACATATCGCTGGAAAAGCAAAAAGGTCAACAGGCCAGGTTTTACTACAATTACTTGAAATGCGTTTGGATAATATCCTTTTTCGATTGGGTATGGCTTCAACCATTCCTGGGGCCCGCCAATTAGTCAACCATAGACATATTTTAGTTAATGGTCGTATAGTCAATATACCAAGTTTTCGTTGCAAACCCCGAGATATTATTACTACGAAAGATAACCAAAGATCAAAAGGTCTGGTTCAAAATTATATTGCTTCATCGGACCCGGGGAAATTGCCAAAGCATTTGGCGATTGACACGTTGGAATATAAAGGACTAGTAAATAAAATCCTAGATAGGAAGTGGGTCGGTCTCAAAATAAATGAGTTGTTAGTTGTAGAATATTACTCTCGTCAGACTTGAACTTAACGAAAAAAGGAAAGGTTCATAGAATTTTCTTCCCCTTCCCCTTTCCCCGAACTAAATCGCCCTAAGACCATTACCATTAATTTGTATTTTCCCATCAACTAGCTAAAATTGATTAACCCTAGGATTAGGATCCTTTTTTCTTTTTTCCTCTATGTGTATTTTACATACCACAGTAATTTGCTATAGAGAATTTCTAATTTCTATTAAATCAAAATAAGATAATATAAGATATTATATTATTGCTGGAAAAAATTGTTATTTGATTTGATACATTGTGATCCTTAACGTTGATGAATTAAGAAAAACGGAAAGAGAGGGATTCGAACCCTCGGTAAACAAAAGTCTACATAGCAGTTCCAATGCTACGCCTTGAACCGCTCGGCCATCTCTCCTACATAACTTATTATGGAAAATAAACTGAGTGAATAGCGAGTTTTCTTATTCCTGCAGTACAGGTACAACCGCAACCACTCGGGGGTTCCATAGTTCTATTGGAAAAATTCCTTTTGATCTAAGTGGAAGGATACAGGATTTTTTACTAGAAATTGCGCTCGCTATAAAATAAAAGTTTTAATTTGGGTTTTCCCGCAACTAAAGAAAAAGAAAATGGAAGAATTCTTCTTATTGCATAATAAAATAAAGAAACCTTAGAATTCCGTTTGCATAAGATACGCTACACCATACTATCGAAATCAAAAATAGGGTATGAGACAATTAATAACTTTGAAAACACGAAATAGTTGATAACATAAGTTGTTGTTCAGAAATAGGAAAGTGGAATGAAATCCAGTCTTAGTCAAATATTTCATATCTCTTCGTGTCCAAGCAGAAGGAAAAGGATACAATTTGAGCTGAGCGGAAAATCCATATCTCTCTTATCCATTTAAAGCATATGGATTTAGAGTAGAGCATATGGATCAATCTATTTATAATTATAAGAATCGAATGTGTTTGTTTTTATGTTATTTTGTGAAGGAATGAAAACAATTCTATATAGAATGGGTTGGGAATTATGCCTAGATCCCGTGGAAATGGAAATTTCATTGATAAGACCTCCTCAATTGTAGCCAATATTTTATTGCGAATAATTCCGACAACCTCAGGAGAAAAAAAGGCATTTACTTATTATAGAGATGGTGCGATTTGACTCTTTTTTTTGCTTTTTTTTAGCCCTACCTATACCTCAGTCTTACGAAAAAGAGAGGGGGGTTGGCATAGAGAGAACCAAATTTGTAAAGCAAACAAACCCACGCTTCGGGAAGGTGAGGCGAACTAACAATTCCTTCCGTCGTGTATCCTCGATTGATGCGGCTTCAGATACTTCAATTGTAGATTTGAGTATTGAGCGAAAGGTTACACCTACAGGATATGGTATGGTATGGATTACAGGCCAATCCTACTCTATTAGTATCCGTAGGCAGCATAGGGGAGAAAAGCACTACACCTAGAAATAGGAATCAACAAGAGAAAAACTTTGTTAGAAATTACCCCTTTCCTGATCGGTATCAGGGCTGGGAAGAATGGTTGGGATAACAAACAACCATCAGGTTTGTACTTTGGATACCCCTATAACCATCAAAGATCGTTGAAGTAGCTAATTCCTCTAAATAGGAGGCGTTGAGAACAAAGAAATTATTGGAGCTATCGTTTTCCTCTAGCATTAATAGAATTCATTGGTGTTAAGAAAAACCTCTTGTGGGAAGGTTGGCTAGAGATTTCTTGGAAAAATACCAGCCCCTTTCGGTTCATAATGAGACGGGACTAATTCTATTTTGATTCTATAGATTATTTCGCTTAGTACTATTATGTACAGAAGGGAGGAGCCGTATGAGATGAAAACCTCATGTACGGTTTTGGAACGGAGATTTTTTGAATAGAATGAACGACCGTAACGGATGTTGGCTCAATCCGAAGGAAATTATGCGGAAGCTTTGCAAAATTATTATGAAGCTACGCGACTAGAAATCGATCCCTATGATCGAAGTTATATACTCTATAACATAGGCCTTATACACACAAGCAATGGAGAGCATACAAAGGCTTTGGAATATTATTTCCGGGCACTAGAACGAAACCCCTTCTTACCGCAAGCTTTTAATAATATGGCCGTGATCTGTCATTACGTGCGACTATCTCCACTATAGAAAGAAAAAAAAAAAAGAGAGGATCAAATTTTCTAGTAAATACTAGAAAAAAAGGGCTTTCTACATAGGGATCGTAAAAACAACGATTTTTCCCTATCAGCTGTAGGAAGGAAGGACACTTCACGAGAATCAAAAAACGAAGAAAGTATGGCCTATACTACTACTCTATGGATAAAGTTTCTCAAATTGATAGAGAAAGCACCGTAAAGATCAATTAGTGAGCGACTGGGTCGATACAACTAAAAAAAACTGCTTACTTATCCCATGATATGGGGCAAAATTTAGGAATCCGCTTATGTAATAGAGCCGATCCACTAAGGGATTAAGCAGCGGTGTAGTATCAGATCCCAAAGATAGTAAGTTCTTTTTTCTTTCTTATGGAAAAAAGTCTTTTTCAAGGATTCTATAGAGATTTCATATATGAAACCGGGATAGTTACCTCTCAGAAAATTTGAACGAAGGCTCTATATCTATCTATGCTTCATTCTTCTGAAGGTGGGAAAAAAGATCAAACTGATTATTGATAAAAATTAGGGTTTGAAACTTAGGTAATTAATTTCTTCTGCTTAACCCAAGAACAAATTGGATCGATTTTTGATAAATCGAATTCAGTTAAGATAGGGGAAATTCAGATAGCAATTTCTGAGCCGTATGAGGTAGGAAACTCTCAAGTACGGTTCTAAGGGAAGGAACTTCCTATTCCGACCGAGGAGAACAGGCCATTCTACAGGGTGATTCGGAAATTGCGGAAGCTTGGTTTGATCAAGCTGCTGAATATTGGAAACAAGCTATAGCGCTTACTCCGGGAAATTATATTGAAGCACAGAACTGGTTGAAGATTACGAAGCGCTTTGAATTTGAATAAGACCATGCTCCTTCTTTTTCATAAAATGGGTGGTTTGGTTGTTGATCCATTAATCAAATAAATTAGGTCGTAAGATCGAATCAAGAATTTCATTATATCCATTTCTTTACCTTCTATTTTATATGATATTTCATAAGAATAAACCATAGGGATAGGGTCTAGAATAGAAGTAATAAAGTGAATAAAAAGAGGGGGCAATCTAAATATTGCTAATATATTAGGACCATCTTATTAATAATTCTAATGAGTTATCTTGGAATTTAGAATCAAATAAAAAACCCTATATTATGCTCAAGGAAAGTAGATATAGATAGGAGCTTATGCCCTCAAAAAAAATACACTAGTTTCTTAAATTAAAAATAAAAAAGATTTTTTTCTTACGTCGAGAAATATTTGTTTTTCAAGATAAACAATGTCCGTTAGGCACCTAATCTTTATGTCATAATAGACCCGAACACTTGCCTCGGATTGACTTCAATATATAATTGCTCCAGTGAATAACTAAAAAAAAAATAGAAGGATGGTAGATAGTAAAGAAAAGAACTAATCACAATATCTATCTTTCAAAATCTATCTTTCAAAATCTATCTTTCAAAATATATATCTTTCAAAGATTCACTAAAAAGACAGTTGGCGGGTCTCTTTGTATGTCTTGTCCGGAAAGAGGAGGACTTAATGATTATTCGTTCGCCGGAACCAGAAGTAAAAATTGTTGTGGATAGGGATCCTGTAAAAACATCTTTTGAGGAATGGGCCAGACCCGGCCATTTCTCAAGAACACTAGCTAAGGGCCCTGATACTACCACTTGGATCTGGAACCTACATGCTGATGCTCACGATTTCGATAGTCATACTGGTGATTTGGAGGAGATTTCTCGAAAAGTCTTTAGTGCTCATTTCGGGCAACTTTCCATTATCTTTCTTTGGTTGAGTGGCATGTACTTTCATGGCGCCCGTTTTTCCAATTATGAAGCATGGCTAAGTGATCCTACTCACATTGGACCCAGTGCTCAGGTAGTTTGGCCTATAGTAGGGCAAGAAATATTGAATGGTGATGTAGGCGGGGGTTTCCGAGGAATCCAAATAACCTCTGGTTTTTTTCAGCTTTGGCGAGCATCTGGAATAACTAGTGAATTACAACTCTATTGTACTGCAATTGGTGCATTGATTTTTGCAGCGTTAATGCTTTTTGCTGGTTGGTTCCATTATCACAAAGCCGCTCCCAAATTGGCCTGGTTCCAAGATGTAGAATCCATGTTGAATCACCACTTAGCGGGATTATTAGGACTTGGGTCTCTTTCTTGGGCGGGGCACCAAATTCATGTATCTTTACCAATTAACCAATTTCTTGACGCTGGGGTGGATCCTAAAGAGATACCACTTCCTCATGAATTTATCTTGAATCGGGACCTTTTGGCTCAACTTTATCCTAGTTTTGCCGAAGGAGCAACCCCTTTTTTCACTTTAAATTGGTCCAAATACGCAGAATTTCTGACTTTTCGCGGAGGACTAGATCCAGTAACCGGTGGTCTCTGGCTGACCGATATTGCGCACCATCATTTAGCTATTGCTATTCTTTTCCTAATCGCAGGTCATATGTATAGGACCAATTGGGGTATTGGCCATGGACTTAAAGATATTTTGGAGGCTCACAAGGGCCCATTTACAGGACAAGGCCATAAGGGTCTTTATGAAATCTTAACAACGTCATGGCATGCTCAATTATCTCTTAACCTAGCTATGCTAGGCTCTACAACCATTGTTGTAGCTCATCATATGTATTCTATGCCTCCCTATCCATACCTAGCTACTGACTATGGTACACAACTTTCCTTGTTCACACACCACATGTGGATTGGCGGATTTCTAATAGTCGGTGCTGCTGCACATGCAGCAATTTTTATGGTAAGAGACTATGATCCAACTACTCGATACAACGATCTATTAGATCGCGTCCTTAGACACCGCGATGCAATCATATCCCACCTTAACTGGGTATGTATATTTCTAGGTTTTCACAGTTTTGGCTTGTACATTCATAATGATACCATGAGTGCTTTAGGCCGTCCACAAGATATGTTTTCGGATACTGCCATACAATTACAACCTATCTTTGCTCAATGGGTACAAAATATCCATGCTACTGCGCCTGGCGTAACAGCTCCTGGTGCAACAACAAGTACTAGCTTAACGTGGGGAGGCGGCGAGTTAGTAGCAGTAGGTGGCAAAGTGGCTTTGTTACCTATTCCATTAGGAACCGCAGATTTTTTAGTCCATCACATTCATGCATTTACCATACATGTGACTGTATTAATACTTTTGAAAGGTGTTTTATTTGCTCGGAGTTCCCGTTTGATACCCGATAAAGCAAATCTAGGTTTTCGCTTTCCTTGCGATGGGCCTGGCCGAGGGGGAACATGTCAAGTATCCGCCTGGGATCATGTTTTCTTAGGTTTATTCTGGATGTACAATGCAATTTCGGTAGTCATTTTCCATTTCAGTTGGAAAATGCAGTCGGATGTTTGGGGTACTATAAGTGATCAAGGGGTGGTAACTCATATTACAGGGGGAAACTTTGCACAGAGTTCCATTACGATTAATGGGTGGCTTCGAGATTTCTTGTGGGCACAGGCATCGCAAGTCATTCAGTCTTATGGTTCTTCATTATCTGCATATGGTCTTTTTTTCTTAGGTGCTCATTTTGTCTGGGCCTTCAGTTTAATGTTTTTATTCAGCGGCCGTGGTTATTGGCAAGAACTCATTGAATCTATCGTTTGGGCTCATAACAAATTAAAAGTTGCTCCTGCTACTCAGCCTAGAGCCTTGAGCATTATACAAGGACGCGCTGTAGGAGTAACCCATTACCTTCTGGGTGGAATTGCCACGACATGGGCATTCTTCTTAGCGAGAATTATTGCAGTAGGATAGTGGCTAGGAGGATTTGAAAGGCATTATGGAATTAAGATTTCCCAGGTTTAGCCAAGGCTTAGCTCAGGACCCCACTACTCGTCGTATTTGGTTTGGTATTGCTACCGCACATGATTTCGAAAGTCATGATGATATTACTGAAGAACGTCTTTATCAGAACATTTTTGCTTCTCACTTTGGGCAATTAGCAATAATCTTTCTATGGACGTCCGGAAATCTGTTTCATGTAGCTTGGCAAGGAAATTTTGAATCATGGATACAGGATCCTTTACACGTAAGACCTATTGCTCATGCGATTTGGGATCCTCATTTTGGTCAACCCGCTGTGGAAGCCTTTACTCGAGGAGGTGCTGCTGGTCCAGTGAATATTGCTTATTCTGGAGTTTATCAGTGGTGGTATACAATAGGATTACGCACCAATGAGGATCTTTATACTGGAGCTCTTTTTCTATTATTTCTTTCTACGCTGTCCTTAATAGCGGGTTGGTTACATCTACAACCCAAATGGAAACCAAGCCTTTCGTGGTTCAAAAACGCGGAATCTCGTCTCAATCATCATTTGTCAGGACTTTTCGGGGTAAGTTCTTTGGCTTGGACAGGACATTTAGTTCATGTTGCTATTCCCGCATCCAGGGGGGAGTACGTTCGATGGAATAATTTCTTAGATGTATTACCCTATCCCCAGGGGTTGGGACCCCTTTTGACGGGTCAATGGAATCTTTATGCCCAAAACCCTGATTCGAGTAATCATTTATTTGGTACCGCTCAAGGAGCGGGAACTGCCATTCTAACTCTTCTTGGGGGATTCCATCCACAAACACAAAGTTTGTGGCTGACCGATATGGCTCACCATCATTTAGCTATTGCATTTATTTTTCTCATTGCCGGTCACATGTATCGAACTAACTTCGGAATTGGGCACAGTATTAAAGATCTTTTAGAAGCGCATACTCCTCCGGGGGGTCGATTAGGGCGTGGGCATAAGGGCCTTTATGACACAATCAACAATTCGATTCATTTTCAGTTAGGTCTTGCTCTAGCTTCTTTAGGGGTTATTACTTCCTTAGTAGCTCAACATATGTACTCTTTACCTCCTTATGCATTCATAGCACAAGACTTTACTACTCAAGCTGCTTTATATACTCATCACCAATATATTGCAGGGTTCATCATGACAGGGGCTTTTGCTCATGGAGCTATTTTTTTCATTAGGGATTACAATCCGGAACAGAATGAGGATAATGTATTGGCAAGAATGTTAGACCATAAAGAAGCTATCATATCTCATTTAAGTTGGGCTAGCCTCTTTCTAGGATTCCATACCTTGGGCCTTTATGTTCATAACGACGTCATGCTTGCTTTTGGTACTCCAGAAAAGCAAATCTTGATCGAACCTATATTTGCCCAATGGATACAATCTGCTCATGGCAAGACGACATATGGGTTCGATATACTCTTATCTTCAACGAATGGCCCCGCTTTCAATGCGGGTCGAAGCCTATGGTTGCCCGGATGGTTGAATGCTGTTAATGAGAATAGTAATTCGCTTTTCTTAACAATAGGACCTGGGGATTTCTTGGTTCATCATGCTATTGCTCTAGGTTTGCATACAACTACATTGATTTTAGTAAAGGGCGCTTTAGATGCACGCGGTTCCAAATTAATGCCAGATAAAAAGGATTTTGGATATAGTTTTCCTTGTGACGGCCCAGGGCGCGGCGGTACTTGTGATATTTCTGCTTGGGACGCATTTTATTTGGCAGTTTTCTGGATGTTAAATACCATTGGGTGGGTTACTTTTTATTGGCATTGGAAACATATCACATTATGGCAGGGCAACGTTTCACAATTTAATGAATCCTCCACTTATTTGATGGGATGGTTAAGAGATTACCTATGGTTAAACTCTTCACAACTTATCAATGGATATAATCCTTTTGGGATGAATAGTTTATCGGTATGGGCGTGGATGTTCTTATTTGGACATCTTGTTTGGGCTACTGGATTTATGTTCTTAATTTCCTGGCGGGGGTATTGGCAGGAATTAATTGAGACTTTAGCATGGGCTCATGAACGCACACCTTTAGCTAATTTAATTCGCTGGAGAGATAAGCCCGTGGCTCTTTCCATTGTGCAAGCAAGATTGGTTGGATTAGCTCACTTTTCCGTGGGTTATATATTCACTTATGCAGCTTTCTTGATTGCCTCAACATCAGGCAAGTTTGGTTAATTTAGTTTGTTTTTTTGTACTGTATCAGCACCTAGTTCATTACTCTTGATAGAGAGGGAGGATCTGCCTTTTTAGATTTCTTTTTCTATTTATTTTTCCATCTAGGATTAGAACCGTATACTTGGTAATAATAGCAACGACACATTATGGCAAAAAAAAGTTTGATTCAGAGGGAGAAGAAGCGGCAGAAATTAGAACAGAAATATCATTTGATTCGTCAATCTTTAAAAAAAAAGATAAGAAGCAAAGTTTCTCCCTTGAGTTTGAGTGAAAAAACGAAAATGCGAGAAAAATTGCAATCCCTACCGCGTAATAGTGCACCTACACGCCTTCATCGACGTTGTTTTTTGACCGGAAGACCTAGAGCTAACTATCGACATTTTGGGCTATCCGGACACGTACTTCGAGAAATGGTTTATGAATGTTTGTTACCGGGTGCAACAAGATCCAGTTGGTAAGGATAAAATACCCTTTCGTATTTGTATGGATTTCTGGAATTGATAATCATAGAGGAGCCCTCTTTACCATTCTGTATAAATGGACTATTCTATTTGTATAGATATTGGTAGAGGGGCGTATCCAACCCTCTTTTATCCACTAGTTACCCCTCTTTAGTTTAAGAGTATAGAGCAGTTTGGTAGCTCATAAGGCTCATAACCTTGGGGTTGCGGGTTCGATTCCCACTACCGCCTCCATACTCCTTCTTTATGATATATGCATGATATAATATATACATCATGCATTTGTATCTGGATTTTTTGATTTCCTAAAAGAGTTTTGGTCTAACAGTTTTTTCTCGGAAGAAGCAAAAAAATAAAAGAAAGAATAAAATATGAAAGAAAAGCGTCCATTGTCTAATGGATAGGACAGAGGTCTTCTAAACCTTTGGTATAGGTTCAAATCCTATTGGACGCAATCTTATTTCTATCTATTCTTTAAATAACTATACTAAACTAAAAACAAAGAAAACTTTTTTGCATGATTCAAATGAAAAAGCTTTCTCAACGATTCCTATTCTACTAACAAGAGTAGACATGCAAAATTTATTTGTTACTGAAGAGAAAACCGTTCCAGCTGTTCCTGAATAGCTTCCTTCAAAAGGATTTCCGCTTGCTCGGTGAATGTCTTGCTAGAAGATATAATTTCTTGGAATTGAGGTTTAGTATCTTTTAGATGTTTACGTAACTCATCCAGAAATTTATTTACCTGTTCAATTTCTAACGAATCAAGATATCCTCTTGTTCCGGTATAAATAGTAGCTATCTGCTCTTCCACTGGGAGAGGATTTGCCTGGGATTGTTTAAGCAATTCCCTTAATCGTCGACCCCTTGCCAATTGATTCTGACTTGTTTTATCGAGAGCAGAGGCGAATTGTGCAAAGGCTTGTAACTCTGCGAATTGCGCTAGTTCCAATTTTGATTTGCCAGCTACTTGTTTCATGGCTTTAATTTGAGCCGCGGATCCTACTCTGGAAACAGAAATACCCACATTAATAGCGGGTCGAATTCCGGCATTGAATAGATCCGCAGATAAGAATATTTGTCCATCTGTAATGGAGATTACATTAGTAGGAATATAGGCGGAAACGTCTCCAGATTGAGTCTCAACTATTGGTAAAGCGGTCATACTTCCTTCGCCTAAAAGAGAATTTAATTTAGCGGCTCTTTCTAAAAGGCGTGAATGCAAATAAAAAACATCCCCTGGATAAGCCTCACGTCCGGGAGGTCTTCTTAATAGAAGGGACATTTGGCGATAAGCTTGTGCCTGTTTGGAGAGATCATCATAAATTATTAAAGTATGCCGTTCGCGGTACATAAAATACTCAGCCAGGGCTGCTCCCGTATAAGGAGCGAGGTATTGTAATGTAGCAGGTGAATCCGCCATTTCAGCTACTACAATAGTGTATTCCATGGCCCCCTCCTCATGGAAAGTAGTTACTACTTGAGCTACGGAGGATGCTCTTTGACCGATAGCTACATAAACACATATTACACCTTGCCCTTTTTGATTGAGAATTGTATCTGTGGCTACTGCTGTTTTGCCAGTCTGTCTGTCCCCAATAATTAACTCTCGCTGACCGCGCCCTATAGGGATCATCGAATCGATAGCAATAAGCCCTGTTTGAAGAGGTTCGTATACGGAACGCCTGGAAATTATACTTGGAGCAGGAGATTCAATTAAGCGAGATTCGGAAGCTATAATTTCGCCTTTCCCATCAATAGGTTTAGCCAGAGCATTTACAACACGACCCAAGTAAGCCTCACTCACGGGTATCTGAGCAATTCTTCCTGTTGCTTTTACAAAACTTCCCTCTTGTATCATCAACCCATCGCCCATTAATACAATCCCAACATTTTTGGATTCCAAATTCAGAGCAATACCCCTAGTACCTTCTGCAAATTCGACTAATTCACCTGACATTATTTCACCAAGACCTATAATACGAGCAATCCCATCCCCCACTTGAACTACGCGACCTATATTCTCAATCCCTACTTTCCTATTATATTGTTCAATACGTTCGCGGAGAATTTTATGAATTTCGTCGACTCGAAGGGTTGCCATTAGTGTTTCTTGACTCTTTTTTCGGAAGCAAGGGGAAAAATAATGCCTAAATTCTAAACGAAAGTAGAAGTTCAAGGCCTAATTAATTTAATTATTTCTTCCATTCCAGGGACCCGAGAATGCCAATATTAGCACGAATCGTACGGAAATGTAACTCGGTATTCAAACAACTATTCAGAGTTCCTAGAGCTCCTTGTACGGCCTGTTGGAAAACCCGCTGTCGGACCTGATTCATTGCCCTTTGTTTTTCAAAATAAAGGGTTTCGTTTTTAGACTTTTCCAATTGTTCCAAACTAATAGAAGTAGCATTAATCAAATTTGCTTTTTCTCGTTCTATCTCAGAGTATCCATTCATTCGATACTCATCCGCTTCTAGTTCGACTTTCTGTAATCGAATCCGAGCTTTTTCGAGTTGCTCAATGGTCCCTCTACGCAATTCTTCTGAATTTCGAATAGTACTCAAGATCCTCTGTTTTCGATTATCTAATAAATCTTTTAATGAAAGTAGATTATTTTGTAAGTTTACAACTTTTATGATCTCTTCCCGAACCAAACATGAATCTTTCGATTCATTTGGCTCTCACGCTCCTTTTTTTTTTTCTATAGCTATTTCCATATCTTTTTTTTAAGTAATGAGCCTATCCTCTATCTTCTTTTTTATGTTTATATTTCAATATACCGAAACCTATATAAGACTAGATAAATATTAAGAGGACTCTTCCGCCTAGATAAAAATATATCATGGTCAGCAAAGTTGTTTCTTTATTTTTATTTGCCCTCTAGTTAATAATTTCAATTTCATTAAGAAAAACTAACTAAATAAATGGAAAATGAAAATTAATAGAATTCTTTTTTATTTTTTTTTTCTTCAAATCCAAAAAATTTCTCTTTTTTATACATAGGTCGTCGATTCGGCATTGGTTAAAAAAGGGCAGGGTGCCCCCTTTTTTTTCTAGTAAATAGTTCAAACCATTTTATCGATATGAGTGTTCTATATCAGATAAATTTTACATTAGCTATTTCCCGTTTAAATTGGTACTAATACTAATATAGTTGTAGAAAGAGTACCTCTTTTTGCCTGGACTTCAAGCAGTTTAGCTTTAACCGTGTTAATGGTCTCACATTCTTGGTTTATAGAGAATCAAAGTTGATTTACCAATGAGTCGCGAAATGCTATGGTTCTTCCATATGATTTCTGAATTTATTCAGAAGTAATTCGTCGAGATCGTGCACCCTTTTCTTATTTATCCGAAAAATACTAAAAAATATTATAAAGTGCAGCCGGATAGATCCAATCTATTCTTGAAATAGACAACTCGCACACACTCCCTTTCCAAAAAAAATCAAAACACCAACCACTACAGTTAGATTTATTAGATTTGTTGCTAAAATATCGGTATTAAGCCCGAAACTGCCAGCGGATGGCCAGTGAGCTAAAAAAACGAAAGAATGGGTTACATTTTTCATATGCTCTCCTCTTATAGATAGGACGAACAAAGAACAAAGTTTTTCGATCACTTACTTCGCTCGCCCTTTTTTGATCGGTTTTTTTAATGCAAATAGATTCAATCTAGTAATTTCTTTTAGATTAAGTCTTACGTCTTGTTTGACCGGTGAAAGACTTCCTTTGTTGAAATGTTCTGTTCCCAAAATTCCTAAAATAAAAGGAAAAAACTTTCCACTTTCCTAAACTAAGGACGGGAAATAAGAAGGTGAGCATATCTTCTAAATTAATAATACTCAACTCAGCCCTTCCTAGAATGGGGTATTATCTGTCCCGATAAATAGATAATTCCAGGAGTAATAAATAGGAGTAAATTAAATAAAGTATTGATATAATTGGAATTGTGGAAGCAAATACCAATTTACTAAAAAAAGAAAAAAGTATCTAATCGAAATCGAAAGAATTTTTTTTTAAGATTAAACAAAAGGGTTCGCAAATAAAAGCGCTAGTGCCACAACTAGTCCATAAATTGTTAAAGCTTCCATAAAAGCTAGACTAAGCAATAAAGTACCTCGTATTTTACCTTCTGCTTCTGGCTGTCTCGCAATACCTTCTACAGCTTGTCCTGCAGCAGTACCTTGACCAACTCCAGGTCCAATAGAAGCAAGCCCTACGGCCAATCCAGCAGCAATAACAGAAGCAGCAGCAATTAGTGGATTCATGGTGAGTAGTTCCTCGTGTCAAAAAAAAGAAATGGTTAAGGATACAATCAACCAATAAATTCTTACTTCTAAGCTCTATTGGGGAGAAGTAAAGTAACTAAAAAGTACAAATTGAAATCAAATTGAAATGATAATGTGAATTGTCCGAACTACATAGAAGGGAATTCCATATCCATATATCGGATTAGATAATGAATCTAACCTAGGAATATATAATATAATATCCTATATATATACATTTGTTTCTTCTATTTTGTTTGCATATTTTCTCATTTTCTATTGAATCGGATTCTAAAATCATTGCTTAAAGTGGAAACCTGCATAAAAGAGGACTCCACTTATAGACATTAAGGATATTATAGTATAGATCTAGCCTGACTCCACCCTCCTTAATGCATATATACTTTGAAAATTCCATAATATAGTCTATTCTATTCTCTCTCCTACAACTCTAGGCTATATATTCATACGCATTTCTAACTATTTTTTTGCAACCAAGCAGATTATCTGGAACCATGCATGAATTGAGCTAAGCTGCAAAAAAAAAAAATACTATTTCCAAAAAGAGTCAATTCAATGATGACCCTCCATGGATTCACCTATATAGGCTGCGGCTAATGTTGCAAAAATAAGAGCTTGAATACCGCTTGTAAATAATCCAAGAAACATGACCGGTATAGGGATTACTAAGGGGACTAAAGAAACAAGAACAACAACGACTAATTCATCCGCCAATATATTCCCGAAAAGTCGAAAGCTAAGCGATAATGGTTTTGTGAAATCTTCTAGGATGTTAATTGGTAAAAGGATTGGAGTTGGTTTAATATATTTCTCGAAATAGCTCAATCCTTTTTTGCTAAGACCAGCATAAAAATATGCCGCTGACGTGAGTAAAGCTAAAGCAACAGTAGTATTTATATCATTCGTGGGCGCTGCTAATTCCCCATGGGGTAACTCTATAATTTTCCAAGGTAAAAGAGCACCCGACCAATTCGAAACAAAAATAAAAAGGAACATAGTTCCAATAAAGGGAACCCAGGGACCATATTCTTCTCCAATCTGAGTTTTGCTCAAGTCTCGAATAAACTCAAGGACATATTCAAAAAAATTCTGACCGTCGGTCGGGATGGTTTGTGGATTCCGAACAGCTATGACAACTGAACCTAGCAAGATAGTAATTACGACCCAAGAAGTGATGAGTACTTGGGCATGAATTTGGAAACCTCCTATTTGCCAATAGAAGTGTTGGCCTACTTCTACACCCGATATATCGTATAACCCCTTGAGTGTTTTAATGGAACAAGGTATAATATTCATATTGTCCTCTGATAAAAATTGAACTTCAAAAAAGGAATTCTTTTGATTCAACCATCTCTTTCTCAACTCAGCAACTTGAAGTATTAATCTTATATTTAGGATACCAAGAAAGCACATCAGATCATAATATATATCAATACCCTCTAATATATATCAATATTCCCCTTCTTTTTTCTATGCAAAAAAAATTCTATGCAAAAAAAAAGATATAGTAAAGTAAGTGATTCCATAAATTTACGCAGTTGCCCAAGAATTCACTATATATTCTTAATCAACGATTTCTTATATAGAGAGAACGGCCCTCACAAATTGAAAATACTAATTTGTTAAGAATCAATCGAATTGAAGTCATAGTGTCATCGTTGGCTGGAATCGATATATTCGCGAGATCCGGGTCACAATTTGTATCGACTAAAGAAATAGTAGGAATCCCCAAAATGGCACATTCCCGAAGAGCTATATACTCTTTTTGCTGATCAAGGACGATCACAATGTCTGGCAATCTCGTCATATATTTGATCCCGCCGAGATACCTTTGCAAAGTAGATAATTTTCTCTTCAAGATTGCCACATCTCTTTTTGGGAGATGGTGGAATTTTCCCATTTTTTCTTCTGCTCTTAAGTCTCTAAATTGAGAAAGTCTAGTTTTCGTAATCGACCAATTCGTTAACATACCACTGAACCACTTTTTATTAACATAATGACAACGAGCCCTTATTGCAGCTGATGCTACTAAATCTGTTGCTCTTTTTTTGGTACCAACAATTAAGAAACTTTTTCCCTGACTTGCTGCATCAAAAACTAAATCACAAGCTTCTGATAAAAAACGAGCCGTTCTAGCGAGATTTATAATATGAGTACCTTTACGCTTTGCCGAAATGTAAGGGGCCATTTTAGGATTCCATTTCTTAATACCATGACCAAAATGAACTCCTGCTTCTATCATCTCTTTCAAATTAATGTTCCAATATCTTCTTGTCATTTTTTCCACACTTCCTTTTTTTTAATCCTACCATTCCATTACGGAATTTAGTTCTTTTTGAAGATTAAGAAAGATCCGAAATAGCTTGAAATAAATAATAATTGTTCCGAGAGAACCTTGTACTAAGATAAGAGTTGGCCATTGATACATGGTATAAACATAACCACCTTAATGAATTAACTGACTTGTTTTACTTATTAAAATAAAAATCTTAAAAATCTAAAATTTGACCTGTTAGTGTTCTAAGTTCAAAAGTCTAGTAAAGTAAAAAATATTTTTATGGGGGTTCTTATGTCTCATAAAAATTGTTTGTTACGTCAGAATCTGAAGAAACTAATTCTGTATGGAGAAACAAAAAATCTCTCATTTCCGACGCGAATAGATTTTTTTTTTTTATTTCGAAATAAAGGTTCTTGTCTTGTGGGGAACGATGCACAAATTTTTGGAATCCGGTACCAACAGGTATAATCCCCCCCAGAACTACGTTTTCTTTCAAGCCTTTCAACCAATCAATGCGACCTCGTAGGGCAGCTTTTGCTAAAACTCGAGCAGTTTCTTGAAAACTTGCTTCAGATATGAAACTTTGGGTATTCAGGGAAGCCCTTGTTATTCCCAATAAGATTGCCCGATAATAGATCGATTCATCCAAAGCTCGTCCTGCTCGTTCCGCTCGCAATAGTCCGATTAATTCCCCAGGCGAAAAAACATTAGACATTCCATCTTCGGAAACCCGCACTTTTGATGTTACTTGGCGTATAATAATCTCTATATGTCTATTATGGATCTGTACCCCTTGGGATCGATAAACCTTTTGGATTTTATTAACCAAAGAGATACGACTTTGGGCTATGGTTAGCTCAGCTCCAATCAAGAATCCCCAAGGGACCCCAAGAATTCTTGGTATACGCTCATTCCAATCCTCAATTCTCCTTTCGAGATTCGGGGATAATGAATCAATTGAACGCGCTTCAAAGATTTGTTCCACTTTTGGAAGACCTTGCGTTATGTCACTAGATCTCGATTTTTCATATATAAACGTAACTAACCTATCTCCCTTGTAAAGGATTTCTCCATAATGACCATTAACAGTTGCTCCTGTAGTGGCCAAATAAGGTTTAGCTGCTCTTATAACAAAGGAATTCATATTTACAATGAAAATTTGACCGGATTTTTTTATGTGCGATTTAAATAGACATACATTTTCACAAATAAATTGTCCAAGGTGAATTATTGCCAATGTCTCTTCCCAAGAATCATGATGGACAAAGTGACAATTCAAAAGGAATGGATCCAACATTATGTTACTATCGAAATTAGAAATCCTTTTATTTTCATCTATTAAAGAGTATTTAAGTTCTTGAAGTACTTGGAAGGTTTGTTTTAAATTGTCAACGAACAAATATTTTTTTAACAGGATTTTATTATGCGTTAGTAAATAGTAAGATGAAGAAAAATGCGATATACTAGCTACAATAGCGCCTAAGGGCCCAAAAATTTCTCGAATAGGAATTCTAGGATTCCATTCTTTTATCGCATTGGGATGTTTTGAATTCTTGAATAAACCAATTCGAGAACAGTTGGATGCCGACAAAATCATCAAAGAGTGGTATTCTTTATTTCGATTCAACAAAGTGCCAATAGCTTCTGGATGTTGGCTAAGTGATTCAATCTTCGCCTTGGAATAAAAAGAATTGATATTGGCGCGATCTAACCTATTATGGGGAATCGGTCCTGCACTTGTCCTACCATACCTTTTTCGTGTATACGAAATAGTGGACTTGACTAACTCAATTCTTAGGAAATCGCGAATAAGATCATTTGCTCTTACCTCAACAAGGGAAGCACCAGCCTTTTCTTTTTCTTCTTGTTCCCAATTCACTACTAAGCAAGTTCTAACAAATTGACTATTTGTGTGATAAATTCTTTGAGTTAACTTGCTATTTTCATGAGAAATAAAATTGACAAGTCGAATTTGGAGATTATTTTCTTCTTGCAAGAGATCCTGCGGGAAAAGTGTTGCTAAATTTCTTCCTTCGTCCATTTCATATGCCACTGTAGGGCGAACGGAAACAAAATACTTTTCCTTGCTCTTGAGAATTTTTTTCCGTTGAACATAGACCCAATTTTTCCTTTTTTTTGATTCCTTAGAATCTTTTTTTTGTCTTTCTGGCGGTATCAAACAGCCACCTAATATCTTATCCGCCTCTTCAGGAAAATGAATATCTCCGGAAAATATTTTGAGTTCCGTATGGCTTTTTTTTCTCTTCACTCGGACCAGTCCGCCTAGTCGACTTCTTGTATTTTTTGTGAGTTGTGTATTCACTCCAATAATACTATTGTCAAGTATCTTTAGGGATGAAGATCTCGGCAAGATATGAAGTTCTTGAAGAATGAAAAAAAACCGATCTACTTCTTTTTGGTATTTTAGACTAAATTCTTTTGTTCCTCGATGCTCAATCAAACCCTCTTTTTTTAAGATGGAATCTTCCTCTGGGCTCTCGTATTCGTCCTCTGAATCTTCTTCTGAGTCTTCCTCTAAAGTACCATATTTTTCCTCTGCGCTTTCCCCGGGGCTGCCATATTCGTCTTCTGAGTCTTCCTCTAGAGTTCCATATTCGTCCTCTTGGGTCCTATATTTGCTCTCTGGGCTCCCATATTCCTCTTCTGAGTCTTTCTCTAAAGTCCTATATTCGTTCTCTGGGTTCCCATATTCGTTTTCTGGGCTCCCATATTCGTCTTCTAGGGTTTCATATTCGTATTCGTCTTCTAGGATTCCATATTTAGATTCTTCTAGGGTTTCATATTCATATTCGTCCTCTCGGGTCCTGTATTCGTCTTCTAGGGTCTCATATTCCTCTTCTGAGTCTTCCGCTCGAGTCCTATATTCTTCTTCTAGGGTCCTATATCTAAATTTAACAATTCCTGAACCCTTTTTATCTTTTCTGTATCGGGGATCGTCAAAATAAGCAAAAATAGTATTTCTACGTAAAACACCCATAAGGGGGATTTCAATCGAAATCCCAAAACAGGATATTAGTTCTTTCTCTTGTTCTTGATGATATTGTAATGGAATGACGAACCTATTTCTTCGCTTTTTCGCCAACAAATCTGAATTATCTTGAAAAATAGAAGGATAGATAAAATTCCAATGGCCATTGGACATGATTCGATCCGACGTTGAATAATCAAGAATTTCCCTATCTTTTTTACCATAAGTATTCATTTGATCTTGATCCTTGTGGAGTGAAAAAGACGCT
>NW_028259989.1:17500-29223 GCF_056163025.1 Triticum urartu | reverse complement strand
TTCCAAGGCATATGATAGTTTTATTATCTGTGGACGATTTCTTTCTCGTTCAATGCCCTTTTTCAATGGTCTCGAAGAGAGAAATTTCCCATTTTTATCTATGGAGTCACAGTCACAACCGAGGTCGTGGTAAATCCATGAATTTGATTCGATTTGTTTTTCTTATACTATTTATTTGTTTTTCTTATACTATAGAAATAGAAATAAATTGTTTTTCTTATACTATAGAAAGAAATAAACCTTTGAATTCAGCATTATTCCAAGACTCCTATTTCAAAGTCTATCTTTTAAGGGAAAAATGCAAATAAAAGTAACCCTTCTTTTCCCATTCCCTCTCTATTGCATGGGTGGAAGAACTAAAATAATAGAGGATTCTGAAAAAAAAAAATGGACCTTCGAAATCCAATTTTATGTGTAGCGCAAAGGAGTTGCGATTTCTTCTTATTCCTATAGAACATCTAGTAACAAGAATATGAAATCGTAAATAGCGAAAAATTCTTGTCTTGCGCGGTCTAAGTCTAAGGAAATAAAAAAAATTCGCTTATACAATTTCATCTACATCGAATTTATATATCAGAATAGCGGATAGAGGCATCATTAAAGGAGTCAGGTCTACTTACTTTATGCTTCTTTCCAATTTTATGGTGGATTTGATAAGAACCCTTTTTGCTTTCTTGATAAATAATCGACAAAAAAAGCGTTTTTTTTATATAACCTGCTTGTTTTATTATAATTATAACAAGTCCTATATGGAAATGCCCGCTAAAGAGAAAATCTATTTGATTGTCTCTCGGCCAATATCGATTTTTAGAAAGAAAAAACAAGAATTTTCTTCTTTTTTTATTAACATTAAGAAAAAAGAATATAATTAAAATGGAATTGGCAATATAATTTTTATAGACTTTTGAAAGAAAAAAAAGGGGTTTTTTGCAACCGTTATTTCTTATTTCTTGCCTATATCATATCACGGAAACCTTTCGCTTTGGAACGTGGAGAGATGGCTGAGTGGACTAAAGCGGCGGATTGCTAATCCGTTGTACAATTTTTTTGTACCGAGGGTTCGAATCCCTCTCTTTCCGCTCCCTTGGATCATTTGGGACTTTCGAATTGGAAAGAATTCTGACCCCCGGATTTTCTCATAGATAAATGTACGAAACAAATCCAATAAGAAAAAAAAAAACTGAATTTTTACTCCTCGCGTCCAGGATTCCGTCCTGGGTCATTAGATAAGAATCCAAAGATAAAGAGTGAAACAAAGAATATCACTACTGTATAAACAAAAAGTTTGAGAGTAAGCATTACATAATCTCCAAGATTTTTTTTTAAGGAATAGATTACCAGTTTTTCCTTACCACACGGATCCACTAGGATGGTTTTTTTTTATACCTAAAAATGCAAAAAAGAATTCTTGAAAAAAATTGCAAGAATTCTTTTATAATAAGCACTCTTATCAATAGCAAAAATAGGGTTAGGTGGTTAGGTATTGTGTAGGTACCTTTAGGTACCTGCTCAACCTAGGTGCAGGGGAGTAGAAAGGCTGATCCAAATTTATTGCTGTAGCTACCCATTCAATGTAGAAGAATTTAAATTTTAGAATCGAAGGTTCATAATATAAAAATATAAAACTTCTCGGCTTTTACCCATTTTAAAATTTTTTTGGAATGAACACATCATTCAATTTGGCATACAGAGTACTAAAGATTTCATCGAAAACTTACAGCAGCTTGCCAAACAAAGGCTAATAGAAAAAAGAATAGAGGTATAACAGGCATAATATCCACGATTGGATTGAAAATAGCATAAGCTTCGGGTAATTTGGCAAAGAAAAAACTAGTAGGATAAAGAACAGAATTAAAACAGATACAGGTTAAACTAAGTATATTAGGCATAACAAGCATTTCATTCTTGTAGAGTAAATAATTGGATTTTTCTTGAGTTATTTTTTTAAGGGAAAGAAGGAAAAGGCAGATTCAAAATCTTTTTTCTTCGGACTTTCCCAAACACAAAATACCTCCTTGTATTCGCACTCTCAAATGAGAGTGGAATAAATTCGACTTTCATATAATATCTTAATAGAATTCCATGTAATGATCAATGCATTTTTTTGATTCTATATTATCCGCATGTGTAGAATACTAGCAAGAGAATATCCCTCCTTTTTTATGTAATTGAAATGGTATTGACGAATAACAAATAAACATACTAGTGTTTATTAGTGTCGCATAAAACCCGAAATGGGGCGTGGCCAAGTGGTAAGGCAGCGGGTTTTGGTCCCGTTACTCGGAGGTTCGAATCCTTCCGTCCCAGATTGTTTCTGATGAAACAAACGGTGAAATCATATAGTATTCCGTACGAGACAAAAGTTTATTAAAGAGAATAATGATATCTTATTCTTTCTCAGAAAACATAATAAAGTCTTAAGTCCAGTCAAATTGACTATCTTTATTTTCATGAAAAAATGGGATCTATCAAGCACATTCAGGATATGCCTCTACTATAAAATCACTTAGTCATATTTTTTTCTTCCTTTTGGTATTCGAGTTGAAGAAGTACGAGAATTCTATAACTACCAAAAACTTTCAATCTTTTCATTGGAATAGTTTATTTAGTTATTATAGTTAATTGTTTTTGGTACTGAAAAAATATATTACTACTAGAATTCTAATTCTAGTAATTAAATTAATTAAACTTTTTTGGAGGTTGATAGTTTATTTATTGAGGAAGAGTCAATCCTTCTTTTCTCACTTCAAGATTGATCATCTCGAGCCATCCGTTGAGGGTGGAAATTTAAGAATAAATAAGTTTTAAGCAAACTTGTTTAGTCGTCTTTTTCAAACTATGTTTCATTCATATGATAGAATTTTAATATGGGTTTAAATAAATTGGATCTTGGCGGAGGCTTCCCGGATAAATACTTACTTTCTTTTATCCATATTGCTCCATAGATAGCAAGTTTTAATTAGTATAAAAAAACTAAACCAATGACTATTCATGATTCCATCCATATTGGATCAATTCTCTATACCACTTTGCAATGAAAAGAGGAATGTTTGTTATGGTAAAACTTCGTTTAAAACGATGTGGTAGAAAGCAACGTGCGACTTGAAGGACATGATCGATTGTGGATTTTGCTATCCATCATTTTCCATAGTAATGAAAATGCTCTTGGCTCGACATAGCCTGTTCTATTCGTTCCGAACCAAATTTGCGCTGGGTTTAAGTAACATAGTACACGATGGAGCTCGAGAGGACAGAATTTTTTTTATCAAGGGAAAGAATCTAGGGTTAGTGAAAACTAATAAATTAGGCCAACTTTGTCAGTCTATCCTTAATATAGAAATAAATCGAAAGGTTAAAATAAGAAGAAAGTCCAATAAAAGTATATCAGAATCAATCCCTCTTATTAGATTTCTATAGAAGAGATAAATGCTTTATCGAAGGAAATAAGAAAAAAAGGGTATGTTGCTACTCTTTTGAAAGAAAAAAATAGGAATTCCCGAAGTAATGTCTAAACCCAAGGATTTCACAAATCAAAGATAAAGGATTCCAGAACAAGTAAACACAATTTTCAATTGTCTCAACAACAGAGTTGGATTAGAATAAGGAATAAAAGTCAATTCGTTCGAAATGAGACAAAGAAAAGAGTTTAAAGACGACTCAAAAATTTTGGAAGGATTTTGCCTTCGAAGTTTGTCAGGCAAAATTAGCCCACTTGAGTCATGAGTATAAATGAAATTTGTTTTTTCTGTAAGGAAATTAATGCACGTCATAGTCTAATTTCTATTATTATCGACAGAAATTCGAATCATTTTCTCGAGCCGTATGAGGAGAAAACCTCATATACGTTTCTAGGGGGGGGCGTTGTTTATCTACATCTATCCCAATAAGCTGTCTATCGAATCGTTGCAATTGATGTTCGATCTCGAAGAGAAGGAAGAGATCTTCAAAAAGTAGGTTTTTATGATCCGATAAAGAATCAAACTTGTTTAAATGTTCCAGCTATTCTCTATTTCCTTGAAAAGGGTGCTCAACCAACAAGAACTGTTTATGATATTTTAAGGAAGGCAGAATTCTTTAAAGAAAAAGAAAGAACTTTGAGTTAATTGAAGAACTAAATGAATCAAAAAATAGGATAGGAGAAGATTATTAGTATTCCTAGTTGTCTAATTATTTAGACACAATTTACCTCTTTTTTAATCCTATTTGGATTTATATTATATCGTGCCAATCCAACATAAGCCCCTATTTTATTTACTTTTTCTATCTAATTTGTTTTCTTACCATTGTATTTCCATTGACAAAGGTCTATTGAACAAATAGAATTTGTAGATAGATGGGTCTCTTTATCCTCACTCCATATTCAATTTTTCCGCCTACACTTCGCTCAAATGATAAGGGTGTTCCTCTTGCATGTATTCTCATACAATATAATATATATTTTTTATAATATATATTTTTTGTTAATAAAAATCGCTAAAAATAAGGAGAATTTGGCCATCGTGATTAGGGTCGCTCTTTTTTTAACTTTACTTTAGTGGAATTTCACCGGACCTGTTCGTTTTGGCATTTGAGTGTTTTTCATGGTCGATAAAAAAAATCTTTTGATGTCTTGCTAGTTCAATGTTTTGACAGAAGCGCGCGGTGTAATTCCATTGATTTTTGGATTTCGATCGTATCTAAGATCCTTTTTTTATCTGGGTTGCTAACTCAATGGTAGAGTACTCGGCTTTTAAGTGCGACTATGATCTTTTACACATTTGGATGAAACAACAAATTCGTCCAGACTCTTGGTAGAGTCTAGAAGACCACGACTGATCCTCAAAGGTAATGAATGGAAAAAATAGCATGTCGTAATAAAATCAATCTTTTTTGAATGGAATCCAAAATTACGATTTTCTGGGTCTAATGAATAAATGGATAGAGCCTGGCTCCAATTCTGGTAAAATAAAAAGCAACGAGCTGAACTTCCTAATTGGAATGATTCCCCGCTCTAATTAGACGTTAAAAATAGATTAGTGCCGGATGCGGGGAAAGGTTGGGTTTTCCTATGAGTGGACCCTTTATTTTTTCTTTTTTTTTTTAGAAATCCTAATTATTCTTGATTATGGATTGAATAAGGGATGTTATGGATTGAATGTGTAAAAGAAGCAGTATATTGATAAAGAGGCTGTATTCCAAAGTCAAAAGAGCGATTGGCCTGCAAAAATAAAAAACTTGTTCTGTTCTTTTTTTTTAATTAGAACAAACATAAACTAATTGGGTAGAAAAGGAGCAGAAAAAGATCTGTGGATTAGACTCCCTTTCTTTCCAGGGTTTGTATTAAAAATGCAACACCCTGTTCTGACCATATTGCACTATGTATCATCATTCGATAAACCGAGAAATGCTTCTTCTCTCTGATTCAAGTAGAAATACAAATGGAAAAATTCGAAGGGTATTCAGAAAAACATAAATCTCGTCAACAATACTTTGTCTACCCACTTCTCTTTCAGGAATATATTTATGCATTTGCCCACCATTATGGATTAAATGGTTCTGAACCTGTGGAAATAGTTGTTAGTTGTAATAACAAGAAATTTAGTTCACTACTTGTGAAACGTTTAATTATTCGAATGTATCAGCAGAATTTTTTGGATAACTCGGTTAATCATCCTAACCAAGATCGATTATTGGATTACAAAAATTATTTTTATTCTGAGTTTTATTCTCAGATTCTATCTGAAGGGTTTGCGATCGTTGTGGAAATCCCATTCTCGCTACGGGAATTTTTTTGTCTGAAAGAAAAAGAAATACCAAAGTTTCAGAATTTACGCTCTATTCATTCAATATTTCCCTTTTTAGAAGACAAATTTTTGCATTTGGATTATCTATCACATATAGAAATACCCTATCCTATCCATTTGGAAATCCTGGTTCAACTCCTTCAATACCGTATCCAAGATGTTCCATCTTTGCATTTATTGCGATTCTTTCTCAACTATTATTCGAATTGGAATAGTTTTATTACTTCAATGAAATCCATTTTTTTTTTTCAAAAAGAAAATAAAAGACTATTTCAATTCCTATATAACTCTTATGTATCAGAATATGAATTTTTTTTGTTGTTTCTTCGTAAACAATCTTCTTGCTTACCATTAGCATCTTCTGGAACTTTTCTGGAACGAATCCACTTTTCTAGGAAGATGGAACATTTTGGGATAATGTACCCTGGTTTTTCTCGGAAAACCCTATGGTTCTTTATGGATCCTCTTATGCATTATGTTCGATATCAAGGAAAGGCAATTCTTGCATCAAAAGGCACTTTTTTTTTGAAGAAGAAATGGAAATGCTACCTTATCAATTTCTGGCAATATTATTTCTGTTTTTGGACTCAGCCGCGAAGAATCCATATAAACCAATTAGCAAACTCTTGCTTCGATTTTATGGGGTACCTTTCAAGTGTACAAAAAAGTTCTTTGTTAGTAAGGAATCAAATGCTGGAGAATTCATTTCTAATAGATACTCGAATGAAAAAATTCGATACCATAGTCCCCGCTACTCTCCTCATAGGATACTTATCAAAAGCTCAATTTTGTACTGGATCGGGGCATCCTATTAGTAAACCCATTTGGACAGATTTATCAGATTGGGATATTCTTGATCGATTTGGTCGGATATGTAGAAATCTTTTTCATTATCATAGTGGATCTTCGAAAAAACGGACTTTGTATCGACTAAAGTATATACTTCGACTTTCATGTGCTAGAACTTTAGCTCGTAAACATAAAAGCACGGTACGAACTTTTATGCAACGATTGGGTTCGGCATTTTTAGAAGAATTTTTTATGGAAGAAGAGCAAGTTTTTTCTTTGATGTTCACCAAAACAACTCTTTTTTCTTTCTGTGGATCACACACTGAGCGTATTTGGTATTTGGATATTATACGTATCAATGACCTGGTCAACCCTCTTAATTAATCATTAGACGAAATTAAGAAACAGGAAAGGGTTGATAAATGATCAAGAAAAAACTTTTCTATTTTTCATTCTGAAATGTTCTTTTTATTATAATAAAGAGTAGGTGAATCAACTTACTAATTAAAAAAATTAGTAGAACTTCCTCTTTGGAATAGAAATTGGCTATTTCTACATAGGGAAAGTCGTGTGCAATGAAAAATGCAAGCACGATTTGGGGAGGGATTTTTCTCTATTGTAACAAGGAAGAATTATCTACTCCATCCGACTAGTTCCGGGTTCGAGTCCGGGCAACCCATATAGAAAAGACCCATCAAAGTTTTTCACTTTGACTCACTTCATTTACAAATACAAAATTATTGGTTTGGTTAATTTAGTTATATGGATAGCTAATCTTTGGGCTGACTTGGTTGACATTGGTATATAGTCTATGTTATACTGTTAAATAACAAGCCTTCTATTATCTATATTCTAGTTAATACGTGTGCTTGGGAGTCCTTGCAATTTGAATAAACCAAGATCTTACCATGACTGCAATTTTAGAGAGACGCGAAAGTACAAGCCTGTGGGGTCGCTTCTGCAACTGGATAACTAGCACTGAAAATCGTCTTTACATCGGATGGTTCGGTGTTTTGATGATCCCTACCTTATTGACCGCAACTTCTGTATTTATTATCGCCTTCATCGCTGCCCCTCCAGTAGATATTGATGGTATTCGTGAGCCTGTTTCTGGTTCTTTACTTTATGGAAACAATATTATCTCTGGTGCTATTATCCCTACTTCTGCGGCGATCGGATTGCACTTTTACCCAATTTGGGAAGCTGCATCTGTTGATGAGTGGTTATACAATGGTGGTCCTTATGAGCTAATTGTTCTACACTTCTTACTTGGTGTAGCTTGTTATATGGGTCGTGAGTGGGAACTTAGTTTCCGTCTGGGTATGCGTCCTTGGATTGCTGTTGCATATTCAGCTCCTGTTGCAGCTGCTACTGCTGTTTTCTTGATTTACCCTATTGGTCAAGGAAGCTTTTCTGATGGTATGCCTTTAGGAATCTCTGGTACTTTCAACTTTATGATTGTATTCCAGGCAGAGCACAACATCCTTATGCATCCATTCCACATGTTAGGTGTAGCTGGTGTATTCGGCGGTTCCCTATTCAGTGCTATGCATGGTTCCTTGGTAACCTCTAGTTTGATCAGGGAAACTACTGAAAATGAATCCGCTAATGAGGGTTACAAATTTGGTCAAGAGGAAGAAACTTATAATATTGTGGCTGCTCATGGTTATTTTGGCCGATTAATCTTCCAATATGCTAGTTTCAACAACTCTCGTTCTTTACACTTCTTCTTGGCTGCTTGGCCTGTAGTAGGAATCTGGTTCACTGCTTTTAGGGTATTAGTACTATGGCTTTCAACCTAAATGGTTTCAATTTCAACCAATCTGTAGTTGATAGTCAAGGTCGCGTTATTAATACTTGGGCTGATATCATCAACCGTGCTAACCTTGGTATGGAAGTAATGCACGAACGTAATGCTCACAACTTCCCTCTAGACTTAGCTGCTGTTGAAGTTCCATCTATTAATGGATAAGGTTTTTCTGCTAACATATAAGAATTTTTGAAGACAGAAATACCCAATATCTTGTTCTAGCAAGATATTGGGTATTTCTGTCTTTATTTTGAATCTTTTTTTCTTCTTAATCTTTCTATTCAGAATTCAGTTAACGACGAGATTTAGTATCCTTTCTTGCATTTTCATAACTCGTGAAATGCCGAGTAGGCACGAATTCCCCCAATTTGCGACCTACCATAGGATTTGTTATGTAAATAGGTATATGTTCCTTTCCATTATGAATCGCGATTGTATGGCCAACCATTGTGGGTAGAATGCTAGATGCCCGGGACCACGTTACTATTGTTTCTTTCTCCTCCTTCATATTGACCTTTTCTATCTTTGCCAATAAATGATGAGCTACAAAAGGATTCGTTTTTTTTCGTGTCACAGCTGATTACTCCTTTTTTCCTTTTTAAAGAGTGGCATTCTATGTCCAATATCTCGATCGAAGTACGGAGGTCAGAATAAATAGAATAATGATCAATGGAAAAAAGAAAAAAATCCTTTAGCTGGATAAGGGGCGGATGTAGCCAAGTGGATCAAGGCAGTGGATTGTGAATCCACCATGCGCGGGTTCAATTCCCGTCGTTCGCCCATCGCATTATTGCAAATTCCAAAAATGCAATTTTCCATATTCCTAGTTACGTATTTACTTACGGCGACGAAGAATAAAACTATCGCTATATTTTTTCCTTTTCCTAGTTCTTCTTCCAAGCGCAGGATAACCCCAAGGGGTTGTGGGTTTTTTTCTACCAATGGGAGCTTTCCCTTCACCGCCCCCATGGGGGTGGTCCACAGGGTTCATAACTACCCCTCTTACTACGGGGCGTTTACCTAGCCAACACTTAGATCCGGCTCTACCCAAACTTTTTTGGTTCACCCCAACATTACCCACTTGTCCGACTGTTGCTAAGCAGTTTTGGGATACTAAACGGACCTCCCCAGATGGTAATCTTAAAGTGGCCGATTTACCCTCTTTTGCAATGAGTTTCGCTACAGCACCTGCTGCTCTAGCTAATTGCCCACCCCTTCCACGTGTGATTTCTATGTTATGCATGGCCGTGCCTAAGGGCATATCGGTTGAAGTAGATTCTTCTTTTCTCTCAAAAAACCCCTTCCCAAACTGTACAAGCTTCTTCCAAAGCATACGGCTTTCTAGATGTATATGACGATCTCTAGACAGATGGATCTTATATGAATCATATGATGAAGTACCACATGAGTGGATATATAGGAAAGGAATCCAAATCTGCCGAATCGCTCATGTTATGATCTTCTACATCCTAGGTCTCTGCGTTCCGTCATCTGGCTTATGTTCTTCATGTAGCATTCAGATCGAATGACTCTATGAAATTACGTCGATACTTCCACATATTATGGGTAACGTAGGAGACATCCCTATTTTCCCCCGGGGGTCTTAATTACCACTGCTTAGCTTTCAATTTGCCTCTGACCATCAAATTAAATGTGAATAACCCGTCCTCCTCTCTTTGAAACAAGGGGCGCTTCCGGTTCTGTGCGTGCTTCAAACAATTTTGTCTTCTCCATATTACCATATCTCTAGAGCCAATAATTTTCTATGAGGAACTACTGAACTCAATCACTTGCTGCCGTTACTCAACAGTTTTCTGTTGAGGTCTATCCCGTAGAGGTAGTCAAATTGGATCAGTGATCGATTTCTAGGTTTCGTCGTAAACCTAATTGGTTACTTCCAATTACGTAAATCAATAGTTCAAACCGCACTCAAAGGTAGGGCATTTCCCATTGATATAGGAACTTTTGTACCAGAAACAATAGTATCTCCAATTATAGCCCCTCTGGGATGTAAAATATATCTCTTCTCACCATCCCCATAGTGTATGAGACAAATGTATGCATTTCGATTAGGGTCGTATTCTATGGTTACGATTCTACCAGATATGTCTTTTTGATTCCGTCGAAAATCTATTTTACGGTATAGGCGCTTATGACCTCCCCCTCTATGCCTTGCGGTAATGATTCCTCTGGAATTACGACCTTTACCACAACGGTGCCGTCCATGGATCAAATTATTTCGTGGATTGGATTTCACTTGCCTGTCTACGGTTCCCTTGCGTGTGCTCGGGATAGGTGTTTTGTATAAATGTTTCGCCGTATTATTAAGTATTCTCCTTTAGTTTTTTTCTCTATCTAGAAGTGGAATAGAATAACCCGGTTGAAGGGTAATGATCATACGTCTGTAATGCATTGTATGGCCCAGAATAGGTCCTATTCTTCTACCTTTTCCAGGTAGTCGATGGCTATTCACAGCTACCACCTTAACACCAAAGAAGAGTTCGACCCAATGCTTTATTTCTGTCTTAGTGAATCCCGATTCGACATTAAAAGTATATTGATTCTTTCCCAATAAACGAAGACTTTTTTCTGTAAATACTGCGTATTTGATTCCATCCATAAATCGACTTTCCCTCCTATGCTCTGAGTTCCAGTATCGATAAGAATTCGAGTTCTTATTGTTCTTATGTTATGGTATGAATATACCATACCAATTCGTTATGTATGGATGATGGATGAGATTCCATGGATAGAGAGCCAGTTCCAATAGACTTATGGAATGTTCCCGTTCGTGTGCATCCAGCAGGAATTGAACCCGCAAATTTACCAATTATGAGTTGGGCGCTTTAACCATTCAGCCATGGATGCTTAACAGGGATCATCGTACATCGTAAATAACCAATTTTCATATAGAAAGACATATCATAGAAAAATGAAATCGAAAATATTCCGAGATGGCAAATATTCGGAGATGACTATGAAAACACCTCTCTGGATCCTCGAATTGAAAGAGAGATTGAGAGGGATCAAGAATCCTAATTCTCGCTATTTGGAATGGATCCAATTCTATTGAGTCTGACTCATAGTGATCATTTCTCTTTAGCAAAGAATGACCTTGGTTATCAAAGGATTGAACAACCGGGATCCATTTACTTATGATACCTAGTTGGCATTGATAACAAGGATCTAATGAATTATGAGTTTAATAGATCCTCTTTAGCAGAAAGACGTATATTCCTTGCTCATTATCAGACAATCACTTATTCCCAAACCTCGTGTGGGACTAATCGTTTTCATTTACCATCTCATGGAAAACCCTTTTCGTTCCGCTTAGCCCTATC
>NW_028259988.1:0-12500 GCF_056163025.1 Triticum urartu | reverse complement strand
AGAAGAAAACAGGGGTTCTGTTGAATTTCAAGTATTCAGTTTCACCAATAAGATACGGAGACTTGCTTCACATTTGGAATTACACAAAAAAGATTTTTCATCGGAAAGAGGTCTACGAAGACTTTTGGGAAAACGTCGACGTTTGCTGGCTTATTTGGCAAAGAAAAATAGAGTACGTTATAAGAAATTAATCGGTCAGTTGAATATTCGGGAGCAGTAATTTAATCGTTCAAATTTTTTTCTTGTTTTATTATTTTTTTAGTAGTCTTATAGTAGTCTTAGATTTTTCATTTTGATGAGCCTCGCTTTGAGGAATTCATGGAATAATCCATTTTCATGGAATAATGAATTAAGGAAGAAAGGATATGAGTCTACCGCTTACAAGAAAAGATCTCATGATAGTCAATATGGGCCCTCAACACCCATCAATGCATGGTGTTCTTCGACTGATCGTTACTCTCGATGGTGAGGATGTTATTGATTGTGAACCCATATTAGGGTATTTACACAGAGGAATGGAAAAAATCGCGGAAAACCGAACTATTATACAATACTTACCTTATGTAACAAGGTGGGATTATTTAGCTACTATGTTTACAGAAGCAATAACAGTAAATGCACCAGAATTCTTGGAGAATATTCAAATACCACAAAGAGCCAGCTATATTAGGGTAATTATGTTAGAATTAAGCCGGATAGCTTCTCACTTGCTATGGCTTGGACCTTTTATGGCGGATCTCGGCGCACAGACTCCTTTTTTCTATATTTTTAGAGAGAGAGAATTAATATATGATCTATTTGAAGCTGCTACAGGTATGCGAATGATGCACAATTACTTTCGCATCGGAGGAGTAGCCGCCGATCTACCTTATGGATGGATCGATAAATGTTTAGATTTCTGTGATTATTTTTTACGCGGAGTTGTTGAATATCAACAACTTATTACACAGAATCCAATTTTTTTAGAGCGAGTTGAAGGAGTAGGTTTTATTAGCGGAGAAGAAGCAGTAAATTGGGGCTTATCGGGACCGATGTTACGAGCTTCTGGAATACAATGGGATCTTCGTAAAGTAGATCCTTATGAGTCTTACAACCAATTTGATTGGAAAGTCCAATGGCAAAAAGAAGGGGATTCGTTAGCTCGCTATTTAGTACGAATTGGTGAAATGAGGGAATCCATCAAAATAATTCAACAAGCTGTAGAAAAAATTCCTGGAGGACCTTATGAAAATTTAGAAGTCCGACGCTTTAAGAAAGAAAATAATTCTGAATGGAATGATTTTGAGTATAAATTTCTTGGTAAAAAACCTTCGCCCAATTTTGAATTGTCAAGACAAGAGCTTTATGTAAGAGTAGAAGCCCCAAAAGGTGAATTAGGGATTTATCTAGTAGGAGATGATAGCCTTTTCCCCTGGAGATGGAAAATCCGTCCACCCGGGTTTATTAATTTGCAAATTCTTCCTCAGCTAGTTAAAAAAATGAAATTGGCTGATATCATGACGATATTAGGTAGTATAGATATCATTATGGGGGAAGTTGATCGTTGAAATGATAATAGATAGGGTAGAGGTAGAAACTATCAATTCTTTTTCGAAATTGGAATTATTAAAAGAAGTCTATGGACTGATATCGATTCTACCCATTTTGACCCTCCTTTTGGGAATAACAATAGAGGTACTCGTAATTGTGTGGTTAGAAAGAGAAATATCTGCGTCGATACAACAACGTATTGGTCCTGAATATGCTGGCCCCCTGGGCCTGCTTCAAGCTATAGCAGATGGGACTAAGCTACTTTTTAAAGAAGATATTCTGCCATCCCGAGGAGATATTTCTTTATTTAGCATTGGACCCTCTATAGCAGTCATATCAGTTTTATTAAGTTTTTTAGTTATCCCTTTGGGATATCATTTTGTTTTAGCCGATCTTAGTATTGGTGTTTTTTTATGGATTGCCATTTCAAGTATAGCTCCTATTGGTCTTCTTATGGCAGGATATAGCTCAAATAATAAATATTCTTTTTCAGGCGGTCTACGAGCTGCTGCTCAATCCATTAGTTATGAAATACCATTAACTTTTTGTGTGCTAGCAATATCTCTACGTGTGATTCGTTAAAATAGATCTTTTTCCTATAAAATCCATTAACTATTTATATTCCTTTTCTTATTTAGTATTTGGGTTGGTAAGTTAAACTAGATAGCTATATGAGTGAAACAAAACAGCTTATAAATTTGTAGTAAAAAGAAAAAATCTCATTTCCTACGTACAAGAAAAAAGTGGAAGTAAACATAAGCAGTGTAAACTCTTTATCCCAAGGTTGATATTTTTTAATTAGTCATCATATCTTGAAGCGGCCAAGAATAAAGGATTCACGATATGGAATTCCATTACTAGAATACTCCTAGTTATTACTATAACTTAATAATCCATAAGAAGAATCCACCAAAAGTTAGTGAAGGGTTAGGAACACTAAAGTACATAAAGGATTAGTAATGGAAAATCTAAAACATTAGAGATTTTTGCCCATAAAAGGAATCATAATAAGGACTTGCAATTTGTAGAAATTATCAAGTAGTACTTTCTTCGGATTCCGATCCAGAGTATGTTCCCATTCACTTGTTAAGGAAATGGCTATCAAGAACGAATTAACCCTTTATCCATTTTTTCTTTTTAAATACCCCCTCCCTGGGGAAAGAAGAATAGTAAAAAAGATATGGAGTGCACTAGAAAAAATTTTCATTATTTCCTTCCTCTATCCATATTCATGCAGAATTGCTCATGAACTAATACCCAACTCTTTCCATTTATTAATTGAATTCCTATAACAAGTAACAAGTGTTTTATTCCAAGATTAAGTTATTACTGAACAAAGAAAAATTTTCATTATATTATAAAGGATGAGATCAATTCGGAAGCGCTTTTTCTTATTCTAGCAGACGGAATTCCTTTGGTCTAATTTAGGACTTTCAAATCTATTTTATTTTATCTAATTCTATCTACGCCCCCGGGGCTAGGAACAAAACAGTCCTTTCCTTTTTCTGATCATAGAGAAGCCGTATGAAGCTAAGGTTTCATGTACGGTTTTGAAATAGCGGTGGGAACTGTGATGTTATCACCGACTATGATTATCTAACAGTTCAAGTACAGTTGATATAGTTGAAGCACAGTCAAAATACGGTTTTTTTGGATGGAATATTTGGCGTCAGCCTATAGGTTTTCTGGTTTTTTTAATTTCTTCTTTGGCAGAATGTGAAAGATTACCCTTTGATTTACCAGAAGCGGAGGAAGAATTAGTAGCAGGTTACCAAACTGAATATTCCGGTATCAAATATGGTTTATTTTATCTTGTTTCTTACCTAAATTTATTAGTTTCTTCTTTATTTGTAACAGTTCTCTACTTGGGCGGGTGGAATTTATCTATTCCCTATATATCCTTTTTTGATTTTTTCCAAATGAATAAAGCAGTTGGAATTTTGGAAATGACAATGGGTATATTTATTACATTAACTAAAGCTTATTTATTTCTCTTCATTTCTATCACAATAAGATGGACTTTACCGAGGATGAGAATGGATCAGTTATTAAATCTTGGATGGAAATTTCTTTTACCTATTTCCCTGGGCAATCTCTTATTAACAACCTCTTCTCAACTTGTTTCACTATAAATAAGATAATACAATAATAGTAAGAATATTTTCAACACAAAAGCTCTCTCAAACAAGAGAAAGAAACATATCTTTTTCATAGATATTTAGAATGAATATGTTCCCTATGGTAACTGGGTTCATGAGTTATGGTCAACAAACAATACGTGCTACAAGGTACATAGGTCAAAGTTTCATAACTACCTTATCCCACACAAATCGTTTACCTATAACGATTCACTACCCTTATGAAAAATCAATTACACCAGAGCGTTTCCGAGGGCGAATCCACTTTGAATTTGATAAATGTATTGCTTGTGAAGTATGTGTTCGCGTATGTCCGATAGATTTACCCGTTGTGGATTGGAGATTTGAAAAGGATATTAAAAGAAAACAATTGCTTAATTATAGTATTGATTTCGGAGTTTGTATATTTTGTGGCAATTGTGTTGAGTACTGTCCAACAAGCTGTTTATCAATGACTGAAGAATATGAACTTTCTACCTATGATCGTCATGAATTGAATTACAATCAAATTGCTTTAAGTCGGTTACCAATCTCCATAATGGGAGATTACACAATTCAAACAATTAGGAATTCGTCTGAAAGTAAAATAAACAAAGAAAAATCTTCGAATTCAAGAACGATTACTGATTACTAAACTTTGATTTTGTCTTTCTGTTATAAAAATCTAATAATTCTTTATTAAACTTTAAAATTAAACTATAAAGAAAAACGAAAAACTACTGCTTATTGGAAATTATTTCTTATTTTAAATCAGACTAGATTTTCGTGATATAATATAATTTATAACTATAAGTTTATACACAAAAAAATACCCTAATCCTTTTTTCCTTCCTTGAATCCTTTAGTTTTAGTCAGTTCATGAAAAATTTTATACTATTAATTTCTTTTTATCCATAATGGATTTACCTGGACCAATACATGAGATTCTTATGCTATTTGGGGGATTTGTTCTTCTACTAGGGGGTCTAGGAGTAGTATTACTTACCAACCCCATTTATTCTGCCTTTTCGCTGGGATTAGTTCTTGTTTGTATATCCTTATTCTATTTTTTATTAAATTCCTACTTTGTAGCTGTCGCACAACTTCTTATTTATGTGGGAGCCATAAATGTCTTGATCATATTCGCTGTAATGTTCGTAAATGGCTCAGAATGGTCTAAAGATAAGAATTATTGGACTATTGGAGATGGGTTCACTTCACTCGTTTGTATAACTATTGTTTTTTCACTAATGACTACTATCCCAGATACGTCGTGGTATGGAATTCTTTGGACTACAAGATCAAACCAAATAGTAGAACAGGGTCTCATAAATAATGTTCAACAAATTGGAATTCATTTAGCAACCGATTTTTATCTTCCGTTTGAACTCATTTCCATAATTCTTCTAGTTTCTTTAATAGGTGCAATTACTATGGCTCGGCAATAAGAAAACTTAGAAAAAGTACAAATTATAAGAATTGCAAATCTAAAATAAATAACTAAAGAATCACAATTTTGATTTAGTAAAATCCATCTACTGCCAACAAATACCTCCTTTTTTTTTTTTTTTTTTTTCTTTTGTTGTGTAATTGTTCTATTGTAATTAATTGAATCGGTTCAATTCTTGCCCTCATATTGAAATGAATCGAGATTGATAAGGAGTTAGTTAATGATGTTTGAGCATGTACTTTTTTTGAGTGTCTATTTATTTTCGATTGGTATCTATGGATTGATCACAAGCCGAAACATGGTTAGAGCTCTAATATGTCTTGAACTTATACTGAATTCAATTAATCTAAATCTCGTAACATTTTCTGATCTATTTGATAGTCGCCAATTAAAAGGAGATATTTTCGCAATTTTTGTTATAGCCCTTGCAGCTGCTGAAGCCGCTATTGGACTATCCATTCTTTCTTCCATCCATCGTAATAGGAAATCCACTCGTATCAATCAATCTAATTTATTGAATAATTAGACTTTTGAATAATTAGACATAGAATCCTCTAAACAAAGGCGCACATATTAAAATAAATAGAAATCAATACTATTTTCTTAGTATTATTTGAGAATATCCATTTTTTTTAGTAGATTATTGCATAGTATTCTTTTTCACTTAAATGAATTTTTGTATTTGTAATTCATTGATATTGCAATTTGAATATTGCAATAATTTATATTGAAAAGACGATAGCCAATTTATTGGCTAATTCGAATTCGTCTGTACAATTCGTAAAATTCTTTCTTATTTCTTATTTATTGTTGAAATCCAAAATTAAAGTCTCTTGGCTCTCTTCACGCTTTCTCACAAACAGATTAAAAAATAGATTTTTTTTTTTGAAGTTTGGATAAACCATTGCTTCGTCTGGTGTCTACAATACTATGACTCATTATAGTACTAATTTCATTTTTACCAGATCGAAAAATTTTATGTTGAAAAGAAAAATTTATAGATCCAATGTCACATTCCGTAAAAATTTACGATACATGTATAGGATGCACTCAATGTGTACGAGCTTGTCCAACAGATGTATTAGAAATGATACCCTGGGATGGATGTAAAGCCAAGCAAATTGCTTCCGCGCCGAGAACCGAAGATTGTGTGGGTTGTAAGAGATGTGAATCTGCCTGCCCGACAGATTTTTTAAGTGTCCGCGTTTATTTAGGGCCTGAAACAACACGTAGCATGGCTCTATCTTATTGATACGTTACAAAAAACTTCACTCGAATCGTCTGATTCCTCTTTACCGAAGAAGCCTGTGCTCGAAATAATCGAGCACGGGCTTTTCTGGTCAAAACGTATCTTGTCTTTATCACTTTATCATGAGTTATTTTCCTTGGTTAACAATACTTGTTGTTTTGCCGATATTTGCAGGTTCATTAATTTTCTTTTTACCTCATAAGGGAAACAAAGTCGTTAGGTGGTATACTATATCTATTTGTTTATTAGAATTCCTTCTAATGACTTATGCGTTCTGTTATCATTTCCAACTGGAGGATCCCTTAATCCAATTAAAGGAGGATTATAAATGGATAGATGTCTTCGATTTCCACTGGAGATTGGGAATCGATGGACTTTCATTAGGATCTATTTTATTGACAGGATTTATCACTACTTTAGCTACTTTAGCAGCTTGGCCAATTACACGGAATTCGCGATTATTCTATTTCCTGATGCTCGCAATGTATAGTGGTCAAATAGGATTATTTTCTTCGCGAGACCTTTTACTTTTTTTTATCATGTGGGAGTTAGAATTAATTCCTGTTTACTTACTTTTATCCATGTGGGGGGGGAAGAGGCGTCTATATTCAGCTACAAAGTTTATTTTGTATACTGCAGGCGGTTCCATTTTTTTCTTAATCGGAGTTCTGGGTATGGGCTTATATGGTTCCAACGAACCAGGATTAGATTTGGAAAGATTAATTAATCAATCATACCCTGCAACCTTGGAAATACTTTTATATTTTGGCTTCCTTATTGCTTATGCTGTCAAATTGCCGATTATACCCCTACATACGTGGTTACCAGATACCCATGGGGAAGCACATTATAGTACATGTATGCTTTTAGCGGGAATATTATTAAAGATGGGAGCATATGGATTGATTCGGATCAACATGGAATTGTTACCTCATGCTCATTATCTATTTTCGCCCTGGTTAGTAATAATAGGAGCGATCCAAATAATCTATGCAGCTTCAACTTCTCTTGGTCAACGAAATTTCAAAAAAAGAATAGCTTATTCCTCTGTATCTCACATGGGTTTCATAATTATAGGAATTGGTTCCATAACCAACATTGGACTCAATGGAGCTATTTTACAAATATTATCCCATGGATTTATTGGTGCTACACTTTTTTTCTTGGCAGGAACCGCTTCTGATAGAATGCGTCTTGTTTATCTCGAAGAACTGGGGGGAATATCTATCCCAATGCCTAAAATTTTTACCATGTTTAGTAGCTTTTCAATGGCTTCTCTTGCCTTACCAGGAATGAGTGGTTTTGTCGCAGAATTAGTAGTATTTTTTGGACTAATTACTAGTCCAAAATTTCTGTTAATGCCAAAAACACTAATTACTTTTGTAATGGCAATTGGAATGATATTAACTCCTATTTATTTATTATCTATGTTACGCCAGATGTTCTATGGATACAAGCTATTTAATGTTCCAAACGCAAATTTTGTGGATTCTGGACCACGAGAACTCTTTATTTTAATCTGTATCTTTTTACCAGTAATAGGAATTGGTATTTATCCAGATTTTGTTCTCTCCCTATCCGTTGACAGGGTAGAGGCTCTCTTATCCAATTATTATCCTAAATAGGTTTGCTTTTTTTTACTCGTCTGCTCTATTAATGCAGAAATAAGTAAAAAAGTATATAATGCAGAAATAAGTAAAAAAGTATAATTAGATCTATCTCGAATTTTTGAGAACCCTTTGATAAGGCGTTCAAGGGGTTCTCAAATAAAACATAAAAGTAAAAACCTTCATTTCATGAAGGTTTTATTTTATGTAATCATTTAGGTGTTAATGTAAACGAACCATAACTATGTAAGCCTATTCCTAATAGATTTATACCAAAATAACAAATCCAAATTATAAGAAATCCTATCAAAGCTATAAGTGCAGAATTCGTACCCTTCCAATTTGGATTTGTTCTACTATGTAAATAAATTGCGAATATGGTCCAAGTAATAAATGCCCAAGTTTCCTTAGGATCCCAATTCCAATAGGATCCCCAGGCCTCATTAGCCCATACTGCTCCACAAAGAATACCTACGGTTAAAAGGGTAAATCCTAGGCTAATGACACGATAACTCCAAGAATCCAAACGCTCCGTTAATTGATATTTGTAATAATTTGGAAATGAAGGGACAGAGGTTCTTTTTAAAGCACTTCTTTTTGCATAAAAATATTTAATATCACTAAAGAAAAATGTTTTATTTAAAACATTTTTTTTCTTTTTAGAAAAGAAATGGAAATTATTTCGAAATCTAATGATTAGAATAGCGGCAGATAATAAGGATCCGCACAAAAGAGTTGCATAGCTTAATAACATCATACTGACATGCATCATTAACCACTGAGATTGTAGAGCAGGTACTAGTATCGTGGATTGATGCATTTCAGTTAAAAGACCCGATGTGGCAAAGCCTTGCGTTAAAATAGTACTTGGCGTAGTTATTGTGCTTAAATCATTTTTAGAGTTCTGTATTTTAGGAATGGTATGAAGAATATACAGGGCCCATGAAAGGAAGATCAATGACTCATATAAATTACTTAATGGAAAATGTCCCGAGGAAGCCCAACGAGAAACTAAGAATCCTGTTATAGAGAAAAAAGTAACTATCATTCCTTTTTCTGACGAATCGCGTAATCCTCCAAGTTCACGAACTAATAAGGTTATAAAATGAATCGTAATCACAATTGAAATCGTTGAGAAAGAGATATGAGTTAGTATATGTTCTAAAGTTGCAAATAGCATAAGGGGAAGGTCCCATTACAAAATTGTAAATTTCGAATTGATTTCTAATCTATTGTATTCTTTTTCAAGAATGCCGCCACTCGGATTCGAACCGAGATGCTTGAGCACTGCTTCCTAAGAGCAGCGTGTCTACCAATTTCACCATGGCGGCTAACTTCAAATAATAGGTAACTTAAAAGAATAATAGCTATTATCTTGGGAATCGTCGATATTGGGAAAGTCCATAAAATTTAGGAACATTAGAGTTTTCATTAAAATAGACTTCGTTTGGTAGTATCGTTTCCATTTTTTTTTTTTACAATAAACTCTTGCTTTGCCCAATAGAAACACAAACACTGCTTGAAAGAGTTGGAACTTCTTTTTTCTAACTTGCAATTATAGAACTAATTTTTTCTAATTAATTTCCCCTTTACATTTTGAAAATTCTTTCAATACAATGAAAAAAATCCAAAAGGGTTTCTATTTAATGATGAAATTAAAATAAAATGGATAAATAGAAAAGGCTTTTTGGATTTTTTAAAAATTTCTAGAATGAAAGTCTTTATGCTCTTATTAATAAGATTTACTAACCTTATGATTTTGGAGAAGATAGGTGGAAGTTGTAAGTCCTATTGTAAGAATACTCCACTTTTCATAATTTTCCTAATAGAATATGAGGATTCTATTAGGAAAATTATGAAAAGTTCATTGATAGGAAAAGAATACTTAGCACACAGTATACCAAACAAAACTTTTTTTTTCTTGTATATATAAGATAAGAGGGGTTTTTTGTTCTAAGAATATTGTACCGAGTAATTCGACACATAAAAGTACATTCAAAGAAGAATCCAAATTATTAAATAATTGGAATTCTTTTTTGATAAGTCAATTCATATTATTCCAAAATCTTATTATTTGTTTGTTGCCCAGAAAAACCCTTTGGTTTTGGATGCTCATTACCGCTCGAAAATGATCTTGATTTTACTAAAGAATAAGATTGTACTATGGAAAAATAAGTCTTTTTCTTCCAAATATTTTTACGAATACGCTTTTTTGACATTGAAGTACGTTTTTTTGGAACTGCCATTCAAAAAGGAAATTACTTTTTTCTAGTTGTATGTGAAAGACATCTATTGCTGCAAATCAATCCTTCTTTCTTCTTTTTATTAGTATTTATACTTAGATACTGAAAGATACTTAAATTTTGAATTATTTTTTACTTCATTTTGTCTAATGCGGATAAGACAACAAGAATTTTTTAACATTTTTTCTTTATATATTTTATACTTTTTTTTTAATAATATAGAATATATAGAAGGGTTTCTCATTTAAATCTATTTATATCTATTTATATATCAAGTATACTCCATATATAGATATATGGTATGGAAGCCTATCCCCCATATAAGATAAGACGGGGGGATAAAAAGAAGGGAAAATGAAAATAGTTAATTAAGTTCAGAATGGTATTCCATAAAGGAAAGGAATTCCAATCAAAACAAAAAATACTGAGTCTCTTAAACAAGACATTCTAAAACTTAGGTAATTTATAGTCATTAGAATTTTAGTTCTATATGAAGTAAGGACTATTCGATAATTTCTTATAAACATAGGTTTTCATTGGAATTCACTCAATCAGTTAATTATGGAACAAGAGAGCTGTTTCATCTTTGTTTTAAAGAAATATAAAAATGAATTATGAATAGAAAGTAAAATGATTCCACTTTTTTTTTTTTATTTTTATAAATATCTTTATTTAGTTAATAAAATAACTTCGTTACCTAGTTATTTTATTAACTTTTTTAATTTAACCAACTAAACCCATTCTTAATTTTTAATTATTTCAATGAGATAAATTTTGGAAAAATTAAGAATTTCAGTATTTTTTCTTATTCTTTTTATTTATTCTTTCAGAAAGAGATAAGAATTGGTTTGGTGAATCGGAAACAATTTTATAGAAAAATTGAAGTAAAAATTGAAGTAAAAATTGCAATTTCTTTTCTTATGGAACATACATATCAATATGCATGGGTAATCCCTCTTCTCCCACTTCCAGTTATTATGTCAATGGGATTTGGCCTTATTCTTATTCCGACAGCAACAAAAAATCTTCGTCGCATATGGGCTTTTCCTAGTGTTTTACTCTTAAGTATAGCTATGGTATTCTCAGTTCAACTGTCTATTCAACAAATAAATGGAAGTTCGATCTATCAATATCTATGGTCTTGGACCGTCAATAATGATTTTTCTTTAGAATTTGGATACTTGATTGACCCACTTACTTCTATTATGTTAATACTAATTACTACTGTAGGAATCCTGGTTCTTATTTATAGTGATGGTTATATGTCTCACGATGAAGGATATTTGAGATTTTTTGTTTATATAAGTTTTTTCAATACTTCCATGTTGGGATTGGTTACTAGCTCCAATTTGATACAAATTTATTTTTTTTGGGAACTCGTGGGAATGTGTTCTTATTTATTGATAGGCTTTTGGTTTACACGACCAATCGCAGCGAGTGCTTGTCAAAAAGCTTTTGTAACTAATCGTGTAGGGGATTTTGGTCTATTATTAGGAATTTTAGGTTTTTTTTGGATAACAGGTAGTTTAGAGTTTAGGGATTTGTTCAAAATAGCTAATAACTGGATTCCTAATAATGGAATTAACTCTTTACTTACTACTTTGTGTGCTTTTTTATTATTCCTTGGTGCAGTTGCGAAATCCGCACAATTCCCTCTTCACGTATGGTTACCCGATGCTATGGAAGGGCCCACTCCTATTTCGGCTCTTATACACGCAGCAACTATGGTTGCTGCGGGAATTTTTCTTCTAGCTCGACTTCTTCCTCTTTTCATATCTTTACCTTTGATAATGAGTTTTATTTCTTTAGTAGGTACAATAACACTATTCTTAGGAGCTACTTTAGCTCTTGCTCAGAGAGATATTAAAAGAAGCTTAGCCTATTCTACAATGTCTCAATTGGGTTATATGATGTTAGCTCTAGGTATAGGTTCTTATCAAGCTGCTTTATTCCATTTGATCACTCATGCTTATTCAAAAGCTTTATTGTTCTTGGGATCCGGATCCGTTATTCATTCAATGGAACCTCTTGTTGGATATTCACCAGATAAAAGTCAAAATATGGTTCTTATGGGCGGTTTAAGAAAATACATTCCAATCACAAGAACTACTTTTTTATGGGGTACACTTTCTCTTTGTGGTATTCCACCTCTTGCTTGCTTCTGGTCCAAAGATGAAATCCTTAGTAATAGTTGGTTGTATTCGCCCTTTTTTGGAATAATAGCCTCCTTTACTGCAGGATTAACTGCCTTTTATATGTTTCGGATATATTTACTTACATTTGATGGGTATTTGCGTGTTCATT